>NC_134400.1:143630485-143930485 GCF_050003625.1 Haematobia irritans
ACAGTATTTAGTAGAAGTTTCTAAGCAATCCATGGTGGTGGGTATATAAGCTTCGGCGTGGCCGAACTTACGGACGTATATACTTGTTTTTTAAATATTTGTGGTCAAAAGTTTCCGACAAGATTTAGAATGCATTTAGAATGCATTAAAAATCATAAAAAAATAATAAAAATTATTTATTTCGCAAAATAAAGGGTGATACGGTCAAAATTTGGTCAAGTGAAAACGCGTGTAAATCGGTGAAATCGTTTATTTAAAAAATCAAATTAAATTTCTTTTTCAAGTTCAATTAGTATAAAATTCAGGAAAAATATTCAGTTAGGCTTTCGCTTTTCCAAATCCGAATTGCTGCGCCTCACGCTTGACACCTGCCATCAGATTTTGTACAGCCACCTTTGCCTTGAACTGCTACTCGTCCTTAGCAGTTTTTTTGGTCTTCTTTAGGTTCCACTTGACAATAGCCCAGTATTTCTCAATTGGGCGGAGCTCTGGCGTGTTGGGAGGGTTCTTGTCCTTGGGAACCACCTGCACGTTGTTGGCGGCGTACCACTCCATGGCCTTTTTACCGTAATGGCAAGATGCAAAAACCGGCCAAAACAGTACGAAACAACCGTGTTCCTTCAGGAAAGGCAGCAGACGTTTATTCAAACAATCTTTCACGTAAATTTCTTGGTTGACAGTCCCGGAAGCTATGAAAATGCTGCTTTTCAAGCCACAGGTACAGATGGCTTGCCAAACCAGATATTTCTTTGCGAACTTTCACAGTTTTATGTGCTTGAAAATATCTGCTACCTTTCCCCTTCCTTTTGCCGTATAAAACTCCTGTCCCGGAAGCTGCTTGTAGTCGGCTTTGACGTAGGTTTCGTCGTCCATTAACACGCAGTCAAACTTCGTCAGCATCGTCGTGTACAGCCTCCGGGATCGCGCTTTGGCCGTCGTATTTTGTTTATCATCGCGATTTGGTGTCACTACCTTCTTGTAAGTCGATAGTCCGGTTCGTTTTTTGGCTCGATGCATGGTTGTAGACGATACACCCAGCTTATTTGCGGCATCTCGGAGAGAGAGGTTAGGGTTTCGCTTGAACTACCGGCAACTCTCTTTGTAGTCTCAGCGGCTTCCGGTTTTCGATTTCCCCCCGATCCAGACTTCCTGGCTGTCGACAAAGGTTCCCAAAACACTTTAATTACATTTGCAACGGTTGATTTGGCAACTTTTAGCGATTTTGCCAGCTTTGCGTGCGAGTAGCTCGGATTTTCGCGATGCGCGAGCAAAATTTTGATACGCTGCTCTTCTTACTTGGACGGGATTTTGACAACTGAAGAGTGAATTCCAAAATCAAAATAGGAGCAACATTCTACACACACACCTTCAAAATGAGGGGTGTTCAGGTTTTTTAAATGCAAAATTGAAAGAAATACGTCAAGTTTATATTGACCAAATTTTGACCGTATCACCCTTTATTACAAAATTTTTATTTGACATCCAAAACACTGAAATCGAATCACACCTTAGGTTAGGTTAGGTTATGTGGCAGCCTGGTACAGGCTCACTTAGACTATTCAGTCCATTGTGATACCCCATTGATGAACTTCTCTTTTAAGAAGTGATGCAAATTCAGTGTAACGGCTGTTAAAATGGTGGGCATCCGTCCTATGACAAGCCCATGTTGAATTCATCGCTTCTGCACCAATTTTGCACCACTTTCGGATCCAAAAAGAAAAGTTTCACTACTTTTTGGGCGACGCTTGTTTGCTGGGTTGCAATGTTTTTGCTAGGATGTAATTGGGTTTGGCCGAACTTTCAGCCGTATATACTTGTTTTGTATATGTATATACCCATATGCATTGCTTACCATATGTACTCATATTCCATATTCCGATACAGGACATCATGTACCAATACTTCGGTTATATGAGGGTGTTTATGTTTTTTACGAAGTTCCAACAGTGTTTTTTTTTTCAAAATTGTTGTTTCCATCCTGTGGGCTCTGAGCTCAGTACATTATATATTCAAACAAGAGTCATAAGGATAATGACAACTTGAAATGAAATAAGAGCACGAATTTAACAAACAGAAAAAATGAGAACAAAACAATTGAGTGTTGGCAATGGGGGTATATGCTGAACAGACAGAAAGCGCGTTTGGCCAGATTGCAGGATATGGACGAACAAGGACTATGATATCGGGCAGTGTGAGTGTTATTATTGAAAGATGGTGGTATGGGTTTAGTCCTTAGCTTGAAGCGCTCAGCATCAATGATGGGCCAAAATAATACGGCGGGGTAGTTTGATTGCGAATCAAACGAGGCAAAGGCAGTTGAGTTTGCGATGATGATGATGATGAAGGTGACGACGGTGCCCTTAACAACAAAGCGAATGTGAGAGCATTGGTGCGAGTTGTTTCTACCAAGAATGTTGAACAGTCTCGGCAATAGTGTAGGCACATTTTTTTTCGAATGTTAAGGTTGTATTTCTCTCATGCCGCCCCTTTTTACAAGCCCATGGTTGGATGGGTGGTGGTCTTGCTATGCTAATGGGACATCAAGGTCCTCTTTGAGCATTTGATGATTGTTCCTTGCAAACTGTGGGGGTGGCCAAGTCATAAGCTGTGTGGTATGGGTGGTTGATGTTTTTTCTTTATTGCTAGTTAAAGGCAAACAAATTCAGAGGGCTAAGTAAGAGAAAAAAAGACCCCTGGTAACAAACTGCCATTATGATTTTTTAACAGCCATTTCAGTAATACTATTTAATGTAGTCCCTCTACCCCAGCAGCCATTCAGTATATCGTTAATTTTTATAATGGATAATTTCTATTGAATATCGTACAATTCATACATCAATAGCGAATGGTAGAGATTATAGACGGAGTTTAAAAATTCTTGTCGATTTTTGAGTTTTTCTAATTTTGATTTTTTTTACCCTTCACCACTATGTAGACCAACATTTTTAATACCATATCAACTCCTTCAAATTTGTTGGGAGCTATACAAAGGTTAACATTCCCATATACAAATATTTAAATCAGAACAGATTTGGAGAAGTATTGCTAAACTTCAATAAAATCTTTAGACTTGCAATTTATAAATCGGCTAACGCCCTTGAACGAAACACATTTAAGTGAAAAATATGGGAAATATAAAGCTAAAGCCATTTTATTGCACAAAAGTCAATCTATGATTTATCCGGCGATAGAGGTTCGTGACAATATTTGGCCACATCGAGCGACATTATATATATATATATATATATATATATATATATATATATATATATATATATATATATATATATATATATATATATATATATATATATATATATATATATATATATATATATATATATATATATATATATATATATATATATATATATATATATATATATATATATATATATATATATATATATATATATATATATATATATATGTATATATATATATATATATATATATATATATATATATATATATATATATATATATATATATATATATATATATATATATATTTGCGACACATCTATTCCATAATACCTCCAGATTTTCAGATTTTCAATTGGTGGCTATACCAAAAGATGGACCGAAAGGCACCATTTACGCCACACCTTTTTATGGTCCTAGAATACCTCTACATTTCAAATTTCGGGCAAATCGGAAAGCAAATACAGTTTCTAGAAGCCCAAGAAGTTAAATCGGGAGTTCGGTCTATACCAAAAGATGGGCCGATACGCCCCATTTTTGCCACACCTATTTGTGGTCTTATTATACTTTTAGCTTTCAAATTATATGCAAATCGGATAGTAAATACAGTTTCTAGAAGCCTAAGAAGTAAAATCGGGAGATCGGTCTATATGGGGGCTATATCTATGGTCTTAGAATTCCACCAGATTTCAAATTTCAGGCAACTCGGAAAGTAAATACAATTTCTAGAAGCCCAAGAAGTAAAATCGGGAGATCGGTCTATATGGAGGCTATACAAAAAGATTGACCGATACGCTCCATTTTTGCCACACCTTTTTATGGTCCTAAAATACCTCTAGATTTCCAATTTCAGGCAAATTGGATAAAAACTACGGTTTTTATAAGCCTAAGACCCTAAATCGGGAGGTCGGTTTATATGGGGATTATATGAAAACTTGGACCGATATAGCCCATCTTCGAACTTGACCTTCCTGCAAACAAAAAACGAATCTGTGCCAAATTTCAGGACGATAGCCCCATTTTTGAAGGCAGTAGCGTGATTACATATCGATATTTCGATATGGTTGGCTGATAAGCCCCCGGTCTAACAAAGAAAAAACATTTTTTTTTTGTCAAAATTCGTTTTTATTATTCAACATAGTTCCCTTCAAGAGCGATACAACGATTATAACGACCTTGCAATTTTTTTATACCATTTTGGTAGTACTCCTTCGGTTTTGCCTCAAAATAGGCCTCAGTTTCGTTAATTACAAATTTGAGGAAAATAACATCGGCTACGGCCAAAAAACCCCGCTTCGGTCGAGCGGGTGTTATAGGTTTACACCCAAACATAACTATGGGGACTATATATATATATATATATATATATATATATATATATATATATATATATATATATATATATATATATATATATATATATATATATATATATATATATATATATATATATATATCTATATATATATATATATATATATATATATATTCACAGGTTCGTTTAATCAAATCATATTAGGTCAACATTTTTTTCCAGTGTAGTTAACATGATATGTTGGTCGAATATTCTGGAGGGTGTGCTAAAATTACTCTGGAATGGGTTTCGCAAATGGTCCGTGCAAATTCAGTGGAGTTGGTTTAGGTATTCATGCTGTCCGATTAGCCCGTATTTATATCTATTTTACTTGTTTCGAGTTTTTTTGATAGTATCAATTTAATTTTTTAACTCAATTAAGACTTTAATTGGAAAATTTTTCGTGAAATTTTTTTCTGTGTAGTCGATATTTTACCCATTATTATTTTCATAATTTTGCGTCTGTGACATCATTAGTTTAATTAATTTCGGGAAAATTGCTTTATTCCTCCAACCATGCCTCATATCCGATTTGAAATTTTCATTAAGGAATTTTTGTAAAAGAACAATAATGACTTTCTTATAATGAATTCTAGTTGTTGTTTTTTTCTTGTTGCAGTTTTGCCACTGGCACAAATTGAGCGGAAAAATACCAAATACTCTTGGCTTCGTGCTTTCTATGGTCCATCGTCCGTGGCATTGGCATTGCCTTCCTTCCAGTCCATGCTTTTGTGAAAACGGAAATTTGAGCACAAAAATGGCCAATAAGCGGCATAAACGGAGATGAATGCTACTGTGTGAATATGGCATAGCTCTATGGCCCTTTGTATTCAGGCTGCCATTTCCGGTAGGTGTATAATGACGGGGGCGCAAATTTTGTGAAAGGTAATTTTCATTTCAATTTAACATTACCATTTATGTAAGATTTATTACCGTGTTTTTTCATTTACTAATTTGACCATTTCATTTTGCGGGCTTTTTTTGTGGTTCCATTACATTAGTACCCGTCATTACTATGATGAATACGATGTTTACTGAGTTTAAGATCTAATTGTCCTACAATGTCAGCGATTGTGAGAGATTAGCAAGGCAGCTATAAAACTCGAGAATTTACAAGTTATGCCTGGAAGAGCTTTAAATGTCCGAAAAGAAACATGTGTATATGGCAGAAATTTCGGCCAGACCGAATCATATGTACTGTCCGTTAGGTATGGCTTCGCAGTTCCACTATGGAGTCTATGTTAGATAGAATATTGAAGGTGCTTTTAATTATACAAAAATTGATAAAGTAGTGCAGGCATTAGAGAAGAATGGTGTCGAGAAATGCGTTATAGAGTGGATCGAGTTGATGTTGCTAAGCAGGGACATGGTGGTCGAGCTGGCGAACTCCACAAGGGAGGTGTAATATCACCTTTGTTATGGCTATTGGTGGTGAACGAGATATTGATTGGGCTGACCTGTAAGGGCATCAAGGTAGTGGCATACGCCGATGACATAGCGATAATGGTATCGGGAAAATTCCTGGATTCTATTTCGGATGTGCTGAGCGGGTCTTTGCAGTGTCTTTCGGAGTGGACACGAGGATGCGGATTAGGGAGTTGGTACTGTTTACCAGGAGGAGAAAGGTTATCGGTTATAAGTCTCCTGAATTGCAGGGCACGAAGTTGAGCCTCTCGAAATCGGTAAGGTACTTGGGAGTTCGTTTGGATTCCAAACTGAACTGGATAGAGAATACTACGGATCGCATAAAGAGGGCCTATGCGGCATTATACTCGTGTCAGAAATTGGTCGAGCAAAGATGGGGAATGAGGCCTTCACATTTTGGCTGGCTGACCTGTGGCCACATATGGTTCTCATGTCATGTTGTCATGGTGGACAATCGTGAGACACCAAAATCATATGCCGAGAACAAATAGGACAGCATTTATTTATATGACAGGCGCTATGAGGACCACAGCCACTGCCGCATTGGAGGTACTAATGGGAGTTATCCCACTCGATTTACATGTAAGGAATACAGCAGAGCTGACACTTCTGAGACTTAAGAGCTTGAACACGCTGGAGAGGACTGCCGGCAGGCATACCTTAAAATTCTTGCCGGGCAATATAGAGAGACGGACCATATGGCCACGGACCATGTTTATTATCACAAACCGACACACATTATACCAAGTATAGAGGAGTGGGAAGACAGGCGAATGCCCTTCGGAAACCTGAACATGTCTACGGACGGATGAAAGATGAAGGAAGGAACGGGCAGCGGAATCTATTATAGTGATCTGGGAATAAGGGAGTCTTACACGCTGGATAGTGATTTCAGTATTTTTCAGGCTGAGATTTCTGCGATCACAAAGGCTGCTGCGCCGCTGTTGATGAGGCCGTTATTCGCTTCGGAATCAGTTTCTTCATCGACAGCCAGGTAGCTATTCAAGCATTGTGCAGTGCAGTCATAAGGTCTAAGGTAGTCAGTCGCTGACGTAGAGAACTCAAAGTTCTTACTGAGCAGCATAATATAACTCTTTGCTGGGTACCTGGGTACTGTGGCATAACAGGAAATGAGGAAGCGGATGCTCTGGCTAAGGAGGGCGCTCGTGGAATGAATAATGTCATAGTGGACGTTTTCGTTGATGAACAGAGAGGAATTGCGGCCATTGATTGGTATCATAACAGGACATAACACACTTGTGAAACACGTTGTAAGAATAGGCCTTAAAGACGATAATATCTGTAGATAGTGCCTGGACCCGGAAGTTACGGAGGACTCGTATCACTTCCTGGTTTATCCTTTAGAAGAAACTAGATACTGGGCTCCTTTTTCTTTCAGGCTCTCACTGATCTGCGGAAGAGCAACTTAAGGAACATACTTACATTGATCAGGGCCTTTGGATGGTCATTCTAAGATTTCTTTTAAAGAAAACGAGCAGGTGGAAGTTCTGGGACTATTCCAAAGGGGATTGTATCGGAAGGAGGAAGATGGAAGGATCACATCAAGGAATCACAATGGACCTATACTGGTCTAAGTGGACATCAAAACAAAATTGATGTTATCCTCTACAACCTAACGTAACCTAGAAAGAATAAAGTAAAAAGTCGGGTGGGGCCGACTATATAGCTAGCACTAAACCACGTCTGCGGGGTATTATTAAAATAAGTTAGGGACCTCAATCCTAGACGCTGTGACTGATGCTTCACACTATGAACCAATATATCTGATATTTCTCAAATCCAAGAGTTATTGCAGTTGATTACCCTGAGCTAAATTAGAATAAGTTCGGTTAATTAATGAAGATATTATTTTGATAATTTTATGGCACAATAAAGGGTGATACGGTCAAAATTTGGTCAAGGGAAAAGGCGTGTAAATCGGTGAAATCGTTTATTTAAAAAATCAAATTAAATTTATTTTTCAAGTTCAATTAGTATAAAATTCAGGAAAAATCTTCAGTTAGGCTTTCGCTTTTCCAAATCCGAATTGCCGGGCCTCACGCTTGACACCTGCCCTCAGATTTTGTACAGCCACCTTGTCCACCTTCTTCGCCGCAGAAAGCCAGTTTGCCTTGAACTGCTGCTCGTCCTTAGCAGTTTTTTTGGTCTTGTTTAGGTTCCCCTTGACAATAGCCAAGTATTTCTCAATTGGGCGGAGCTCTGGCGTGTTGGGAGGGTTCTTGTCTTTGGGAACCACCTGCACGTTGTTGGCGGCGTATCACTCCATGGCCTTTTTACCGTAATGGCAAGATGCCAAATCCGGCCAAAACAGTACGGAACAACCGTGTTTCTTCAGGAAAGGCAGCAGACGTTTATTCAAACACTCTTTCACGTAAATTTCTTGGTTGACAGCCCCGGAAGCTATGAAAATGCTGCTTTTCAAGCCACAGGTACAGATGGCTTGCCAAACCAGATATTTCTTTGCGAACTTTGACAGTTTTATGTGCTTGAAAATATCTGCTACCTTTCCCCTTCCTTTTGTCGTATTAAACTCCTGTCCCGGAAGCTGCTTGTAGTCGGCTTTGACGTAGGTTTCGTCGTCCATTACCACGCAGTCAAACTTCGTCAGCATCGTCGTGTACAGCCTCCGGAATCGCGCTTTGGCCGTCGTATTTTGTTTATCATCGCGATTTGGAGTCACTACCTTCTTGTAAGCCGATAGTCCGGCTCGTTTTTTGGCTCGATTGCTCGCGCATCGCGAAAATCCGAGCTACTCGCACGCAAAGCTGGCAAAATCGCTAAAAGTTGCCAAATCAACCGTTACAAATGTAATTAAAGTGTTTGGGGAACGTTTGTCGACAGCCAGGAAGACTGGATCGGGGGGAAATCGAAAACCGGAAGCCGCTGAGACGACAAAGAGAGTTGCCGGTAGTTTCAAGCGAAACCCTAACCTCTCTCTCCGAGATGTCGCAAATAAGCTGGGTGTATCGTCTACAACCGTGCATCGAGCCAAAAAACGAGCCGGACTATCGGCTTACAAGAAGGTAGTGACTCCAAATCGCGATGATAAACAAAATATGACGGCCAAAGCGCGATTCCGGAGGCTGTACACGACGATGCTGACGAAGTTTGACTGCGTGGTAATGGACGACGAAAGCCGACTACAAGCAGCTTCCGGGACAGGAGTTTATTACGGCAAAAGGAAGGGGAAAGGTAGCAGATATTTTCAAGCACATAAAACTGTCAAAGTTCGCAAAGAAATATCTGGTTTGGCAAGCCATCTGTACCTGTGGCTTGAAAAGCAGCATTTTCATAGCTTCCGGGACTGTCAACCAAGAAATTTACGTGAAAGATTGTTTGAATAAACGTCTGCTGCCTTTCCTGAAGGAACACGGTTGTTCCGTACTGTTTTGGCCGGATTTAGCATCTTGCCATTACGGTAAAAAGGCCATGGAGTGGTACGCCGCCAACAACGTGCAGGTGGTTCCCAAGGACAAGAACTCTCCCAACACGCCAGAGCTCCGCCCAATTGAGAAATACTTGGCTATTGTCAAGGGGAACCTAAAGAAGACCAAAAAAACTGCTAAGGACGAGAAGAAGTTCAAGGCAAACTGGCTTTCTGCGGCGAAGAAGGTGGACAAGGTGGACAAGGTGGCTGTACAAAATCTGATGGCAGGTGTGAAGCGTGAGGCCCGGCAATTCGGATTTAGAAAAGCGAAAGCCTAACTGAATATTTTTCCTGAATTTTATACTAATTGAACTTTAAAAATAAATTTAATTTGATTTTTTAAATAAACGATTTCACCGATTTACACGCCTTTTCCCTTGACCAAATTTTGACCGTATCACCCTTTATTGCCTGTTACAGCGATACTACCAGTGTTTCATTATGTCCAGAAAGTAGATGAAAGAAAAACGGTAACAACACTATTTAGGCGAATGTGATGGCCAGATTTTAAAACCTTGCTCGTCATCTGAACATAACGCGAGGAAGTTCCAAAAAGTGTAAAAAGGCAAGGAGCCGTTAGTGCACAAACAAAGTGATCGGGTTAACTTGTCAAAGAGGGTCAACTGAAAATGTACACCTTCGATTGGCCACATAATCTTAAGCTCTACCGATAGTACCGATAGTACTGGAAATTTACGGAGAACCTGGGGGAGGTTGGGAAATTTTTATTGGGTCTGATTTTGTAACAATTAAACTTTTCCAATTTACTTGAAATTTAGAGAAGATGAAGGGGAGGATCTGAAATTAATATGGGGTTCCTGATTTTGTGATATTTGGTCGGGAAGAGGGGCGTCCCCTGGTCCTGCTTTTTGAAAATTGGGCATATGACTTGCTTAGACCTTCTGTAAAACTGAAAAAAACCTAAAACTGTTGCACATGCTGTTTGGATATTTGGACGGGAAGGGGATCTTCTCCTTGCCCCACACTTTGAAACTTGAAGCAAAGTTCCCAGACTGTCTTAACATTTTCAGGGAAGGTTAAGGGTGTATCCACTTCTGTATTTTTTCGATATTTGATCGGGGAAAATGACGTCTCTTTAAAAAAAAAATGTAAGTAAAGTCTAAAGTCGGGCGGGGCCGACTATATTATACCCTTCACCATTGTGTAGACCAACATTTGTGTTACCATCTCAACTCCTTCAAATTTGTTGTCAGTTATTATCAAGGTTTATATTCCCGATTTGGAGTCCATTTTTTTACTTATACAAAATCGCTAGGATTAAACATTAAATCGGCTAACACATATACAGACAGACGGACGGACGGACAGACAGACGGACACAGCGTTACCGTTGGGAATTTTCAAAAAGTGGCACAAAAAGTGGCAAACGTCGAAAAAAGGGGCACAATTATTTTTGAAAAGTGGCACGAAAAGTGGCACATTCTTTTTATTAACTTATATAAAAAAAAAAACTTAAGAAATAAATACTGCTATGAGGTCAAGTTAAAATATATTTTGCGAATTCATACAAATTGGTGAACAAATCCTATTTAAAATTATTTTTTAAGCGTCTATAAAATAATTAGGCCTTTCAATTATATCTTTAAATTTATTTACGATATCAAAATAATTTATATCATCATTGGTTTTTAAGTAATGCGGAACCCCATTTTCTTCAGTTTTTTGTCATTTATGTCAATTCATGGTAAAATTTGTCCACAACTTTCGGATTGTGATGTCGTTTTGTGACCTATCTATATTGTTTTAATGTTTTTAATATACAAAGAATTTTTATAGTCGATATCTGCTAAATCACGTTTTTACAAACTTTATTACAAAATTTATGTATATTTGTAATAGAATATTTTTGTTAAATATAATTAATAAACAATTTAAGGTAAGCACTATGTTCGATTTTCGAGTTGAAATTTTCGAGGTTACTTTACTAAAACAGTTCAATATAAAGCAGATAAATTAACTCAATAACTCAATCATTTATAATTTTGATTATTTCAGGAAAAGTAATCGCGAAAATTCAGGAGGATTCGCTTTGGAATGTTTTGTTAACGGTATTCATACTTTTGATAATATAAACTAAACATTTAAGATAAATCTTTGGTATTTGAAAGTGCATTTTGGATCTTTAACATATAGTTTCTCTAATTTCTTAGGACACTTTTCTTCCAATTTTTCTCTAATGAGGTAATGCTTCAATACTGTCCACTGTTCCAGCATTCATTTTGAGGAATATAGTAGAATTGGAACAATCTGTCTCAAAGGGCGATTGCAATTTTTTCTAACTGGGTCCTTATGGGATCCATCATCAATTATTTCCTGCGGTCGTAATACAAACCTTAAACATTTTCATATTTATCCTGATATTTCATGCCACAATAAATTTGGCATATTCAAAGTACGGTTTACCAAATAAGTTGAATCGTAACTGTTCACGTAATAAGAATTAATGAGCGAAGGCTGTTGGTGCACAATATTAAATTTTCTTAATAACGCATCTATGGTGATAACTACCCATAATATTTAAACTTTTGAAAAAGTGGCACGAATTATTGGAAAAGTGGCACAAAATCGTAAAAAGTATCACATTTAGTGGCACAAACAAAAAGTGGCGCAAAAGTGGCACCGCCCAAGAAAAGTGGCAAATTTGCCACTAAAGTGGCGCAACGGTAACGCTGGACGGACATCGCTAAATCGACTCAGAATTTAATTCTAAGACGATCGGTATACTAAACGATGGGTCTCAGACTTTTCCTTTTTGGCGTTACATACAAATGCACAAACGTATTATACCATGTACCACAATAGTGGTGAAGGGTATAAATAGAACATTCTCCAATTTACTTGAAATTTGCAGGGAATGTGGGAGAAGGTGATTAAATTAATACAGGGGAACAGTGAAAAATATAAACTTTGTCGATTTACTACGAATTTATATGGACCGTTGGATAGTTTGTGAAATGAATATAGGGTAAGGTAAGGGAATGCCTGATTTTTTGAAAATTGAAAGAAAAGGGTTGCCCATAAATGGAAACTCGGTAAATAATTTTATGATTTTTCACAGGCTTCTGCCAGACTTTTTAAGTAAAAAACTTACATTTACATGAAATTGACAGGCAACGTAGAGGGTGCTTCATTTTATAGTACATGTTCGGGTATGGCATGTTCTCCGTCTGGCGAACAGTTTTATGCGAAACAGCAATCACGGACTAATCCTCTAACTCCTTTGCAAGTGCCTTGGACGAAGTTTGTGGCTTTTGGTTAAGTTTTCTAATCAGAACACGACGGGCCCGTTTGGTAATATTAGATTTTGAACCACACGCAAAAAAATAATTCTTTCCTCCCAAGCGAAATTTTAGACAAACAAAGTTCGTTTCTCATTTGCTTTTTGCTGTAAGGAAGTGTATTTGGAAGAAAAGTATATACTTTTTGTGATAAACGTTTATTCTTTTCCAGGATGTAAAAACAATTTCATAAAGACTAACTCAAAAAAAAAACAAACATTGTTTTCTTGCTAATTGCATTTTCCCTCACATCTTTCTCACATCCACGAGGTTTTTTAGTTCTTAGCACCTTTTCCTCTAATACCAACAATGTAGAAGAAATTATACGGTTTTATACATTTTTAAAATTTTTTTACCTTTTGCCTGGATGGAGAATCGAACCGCGGACCATGCACTTTGTAAGCCAACACACTAACCACTGAGCTATGTACCTGTTATGGTCATCAATAGATAAATATCCATATAAGTTATATTTATATAGCAAAGCTTGCGGCGCCCACGAACCGAATAAACAAAGTTTATTTAACAGAAACAAACATTTAGTTTGGCACGGTGGAGAAGTGGTTGCTACGTCCGACTTGCGTGCCAAGGGTCGTGGGTTCGATCCCTGCTTCGACCAAAGTTTTTTTTTTACATATATTCCAGATATGTTCGAAAGATTCCGAAAAATGTTCAACATTTCATTGTACTAAATTTTGAACTGTAAAAAGTGTCTTATTAAAGACCTAAAGTCAGAAAAGAACAGTGTTTGATATAAACGAAATGGACTGTGTTGTTATTTCAAAAATAACTTTTTTTATTGAAAAAATAAAAATTTTGTAACAAATGAATTTTTTTGGTGATAAAAGTTTAAAATTTTCGAAGCAATTCAAAAAACTCTAACAAAAGAAAAACGTTTTCGGTACACGTTTTCCAAGTCGCATATTATGCATATGTGGCTTCATTATAACTGCGGTAAATTTATTAATACATCATCGCAGAGCCTTGAGTTAAAAATACTAATTTATTTAAGATATGAAAAGTCATTCTTGGCATACTGTATATCCACTTTATAGTGTCTAAGACCAATATATCAAACTTTTCATCCATTCCTGTTTAACGGCACATTTTAACTCTTTAACAATTGAAATAAATTCAAATTTAATTTCTCTACCAAGTAGTTGCAGATTCCCAAAATATCAAAGATTGATACGTCTAGCTAAAATTTTCATAATTGATTTCTAGCAAGTTCACGTGTATGTCATATTTTACTTGTGTGTATATGTGTTATCATGGTATATACACATATATCTAAGCAATAAGTTGCTCCCGAAAGGAGACATTAATGGTGTATTCATGTCTCATGAAAAAAATATTTTATAAACTCTGTCACATTAATTATTTTCACCTAACTGCCCATATATGAACGTGGTGATGGTGTAAATTAACGTAAGATAGGCTAATTATAATGTCCCAACTATAAAGAGAAATTCCACAGTCACTTGGACTTCACGAGGTGCTAAGTGAATCATGTGCTTAAATTGTTATCATCAACTTACTGTTTTCCCCAATTGCCCTTTTGTTTCAACTCAAACACACACTCAGTATAGCTCTCTGTGATGAAATACACTCAAACTTATTATCCTTTTGTTTCGTTGTAGCAGAAATTCATCCTCTAAGGGGAAGAGTTGTGGGAAAGAGTTTCTCTGTAAATATTACCCCTAAATGTATAATTCTCCTTTTGGCTGCAAAGTTTCACTATTGGACAAGAGTTTCACTCAATACCCCTTTTAAACACTTTTAGTATTCTATGTTTTTTTGGTGGTGAAAAAGGGATTTAATTTCATGAAGGAGAATGAGAGTAATAGATTGAAGAGTATTCTTTTGTGGCATTAGTTATGCTATTCGCCGCTTGAGTATAGGTTAGTTTGAAAAAGGACTACCATATATATACGTTTTGTTATTTCTTTTTATAGGTGAGTACTATGTTCGGTTTTTCCACCTAAACACTAACTTACAAATAGAAAATGTATATGAAGGTGATTTTTAAAAGTCTTGTCAAATTATGGATGGAAAAAATCCAAGGCAACATTTTATACTTATAAGTTAATCGATTCTAAAAAGCAACCGCAAAAACAAACTGGTTTTCAGCATGAAAACTGAGTCATACTTACCCTATGGCTACAGTTTTATTTCGTGAGAACAGCAGACATCCTTAGAGTGTTATACCAATAAATTAGAATATAACGATGATTTTGCTTCCAATTGGGATGGTGTATTTTGTTTTTATAGTAACATCCTGTTTTGAAATTTGTTCTCAGAATTGAGAGATTTTCATCTCCACCCAAGGATGGCTAGCAATTTAGGGGATGCTATAATAATAAGAGATTTAAAGATTTAGCATCTTCACGAACCGTAAAAGAAAATGTCATGCATTTTGCATGGATTCACCACTAGAGGGCCAAAAGGACAATAATGGGCTAATACTCAATTAATGGGAACTTATTAAAATAATTTGGAAATGTTTCACCAATTACAGTTTACTTGAATAACCCAGTAAAAACAAGTATATACGGCCATAAGTGCGGCCAGGCCGAATATTATGTACCCTCTACCATGGCTTGCATAGAAACTTCTACTAAAGACGATCATCCACAATCGAATTACTTGGGTTGCGGTAACACTTGCCGATGGCAAGGTATCATAAAACTTCTTCTCAATTGTAAGTTAGTCCATACGGGGTATATATTAAACAAAAACCGACCGATTAAATACGTATATAATTCAGTTTGACAAAATTTTCTATAGAAATAAAATTTTGACAAAAATTTTCTATAGAAATAAAATTTTGACAAAATTTTCTATAGAAATAAAATTTTGACAAAATTTTCTATAGAAATAAAATTTTGACAAAATTTTCTATAGAAATAAAATTTTGACAAAATTTTCTATAGAAAAAAAATTTTGACAAAATTTTCTATAGAAATAAAATTTTGACAAAATTTTCTATAGAAATAAAATGTTGACAAAAATTTCTATAGCAATAAAATCTTGACAAAATTTTCTATAGTAATAAAATTTTGACAAAATTTTCTATAGTAATACAATTTTGACAAAATTTTCTATAGAAATAAAATTTTGACAAAACTTTCTATAGAAATAAAATTTTGGTAGATTATTTTTGGGGATCGGCTATATATATAACTATATACCTATTTTGGACCAATTTTGGCATGGTTGTTAAAGACTATATACTATATACTAACACCACGTACCAAGTTTCAATCGGATCGGATGAATTTTACTCCTCCAAGAGGCTTCGGAGTTCAAATCTGGGGATCGGTTTATATGGGGGCTATATGTAATTATGGACCGATGTTAACCAATTCTTGCATGGTTGTTAGAGACCATATCCTAACATGACAATGACAAAATTAATATACCCCCATCCTATGGTGGAGGGTATAAAAATATAGCGCATTAGTTTGTTGCATTACTTATCAAAAACCCTGTATGTAATTTAGCCTAGGTTAGGTTAAAGTGGCAGCCCGATTAAGTTTCAGGCTCACTTAGACTATTCAGTTTTTGCAAAATCGCCTATCAGCCAGCAACCCGTTATAGCAGATATGAGGAGTGATATCTGATGTCTCGAGAACACTAGCATATCTAGTATTCGGTTTAAGTTTAAATGGGGCCATATTTGATTGGTGTCATTACAACCCTTGCAATTCTCCCATCGAACATTTGCCATCATAATAGCATTCTCACGCAGTATGAGCTTGCAGGTAGCCGGGGCATACCACGAGATTCTAGTTCCCCTGGAATATGTAAGGTAGTCCCTAGCCGTACTAACTCATCCGCTTCGCAGTTCCCCGGAATGTTCCTATGGCCAGGCACCCATATTAGGTGAATATTGTGCTGCGCAGCCATCTCATTTAGAGATTTGCGGCAGTCGATGACCGTTTTCGAGTTAAGGAACACAGAGTTCAAGGATTTTATTGCAGGTTGACTGTCTAAGATGTATTAATCTAAGAGAACCAAATTTTATCCGATCCGGCTGAAATTTGGTACATGGTGTAAGTATATGGTCTCTTACAACCATGCAAAAATTGGTCCACATCGGTCCATAATTATATATAGCCCCCATATAAACCGATCCCCCGATTTGGCTTGCGGAGCCTCTAAGAAACGAAAATTTCATCCGATCCGGCTGAAATTTGGTACATGGTGTTGGTATATGTTCTCTAATGACCATGCAAAAATTGGTCCATTTCGGTCCATAATTATATATAGCCCCCATATAAATCGATTCCCAGAATTGTCCTCCGGAGCCTCTTGGAGGGGCAAAATTCATCCGATACTGTTGAAATTTTTAACATGGTGTTAGAATGTGGTCTCTAACAAACACGCAAGAATTGGTCCATATCGGTCCATAATTATATATAGCCCCCATATAAATCGTTCCCCAGATTTGATCTCCGGAGCCTCTTGGAGGAGCAAAATTCATCCGATCCGGTTGAAATTTGCAACGTGGTGTTAGTATAAGGCCGCTAATATCCATGCCAAAATTGGTCCATAACGGTCTATAGTTATATATAGCCGATCCCCAATCACACAAAAATTGGTCCATATCGGTTCATATTCATGGTTACCGCTCGAGCCAAAAAGAATCTACCTAAATTTTAGTTTTATGGAAAACATTGTCAAAATTAGAAAATTTTGTCAAAATTTTATTTCTATAGAAAATTTTGTCAAAATTTTATTTCTATAGAAAATTTTATAAAAATTTTATTTCTATAGAAAATTTTGTCAAAATTTTATTTCTATAGAAAATTTTGTCCACATTTTATTTCTATAGAAATTGTTTTCCAAATTTTATTTCTATAGAAATTTTTTTCCAAATTTTACTTCTATAGGAAATGTTGTCAACATTTTATTTCTATAGAAACTTTAAACTTAATTATATACGTATTTAATCGGCCTTTTTTAGTTTAATATATACTACGTATGGACTACCTTTTAATTTAGAAGACGGTGTTAGGAAGTTTTAAGATACCTTGCCATCGGCAAGTGTTACCGCAACCCAAGTAATTTGATTGTGGATGGTAGTCTTCAGTAGAAGTTTCTACGCAATCCATGGTGGAGGGTACATAAGCTTCGGCCCGGCCGAACTTACGGCCGTATATACTTGTTTTAAGATTGTTAGTTGTGTCTTAAGACGTATGTTTGAAAATAAATTCTTCAGCGAAACCTTGTATGAATGCAGTTGCAACGTTAGTTTGCTCTGTTTGGCACAACAATAACATCCATTCCATTAGGGGGATTCGGCATTTGTATGTGCGTATGTGTGTGTATGTGTGCTCGCATTTATTTTTATAGCAATTTGCTTAAGCAAATCTACATGTGATAATACTTTCATCCAACCACCCACCCACATGCAAATTCTTCACCTACTGTATGGTACACTAAGAATGGATGAATCATGGGAATCTCTTGTTTTCCTTGCATCAAGGCACCCCTGTGAAGTGATGAAAAAGCTTTCTCGAAATTCAAAAGATGACGAATACAGCTCGTAACAATCATGCCACTCATGTATGAGAAGCATGATTCGTACGAGCCACAAACAAAAAGGATGTGTCATTGTTCCTAGACAAGTGTTTGCCTTGCAATGAACCCATGCATGAAGGCATTGACTTTCCCTTGTTTTCCATAGCTTTGTTTGTAAAATGGTGGGCGAGGGGTTGACTCTGCGAGGTGTATTCCAAGTGCATACTACAACAACCCTCCCTTACCACTTTTCCATTAAATCGTTCTGTGTTCATGTGTGTATATGTGCACTTAGTACATATGAGAGGGTGAGTCAAGGAACTTTTGTGTAGGAGAGCTTGCATGTGTCATTGACAATCGCTAATATGGTGTCGGCAGCATACATACACGTTCCTCCCCACATATAAGATGGTACTAACTTATAGAGTTACCATATTTTATCAAATTTTTTACAAATGGAGTAATAAGGATATGGCCAGCACATTAACCTTTTTACTACTGAAATAAACCTAATGTTAACAAATGTAATTTGTGTTCTGTTTTTACTCGTACTAACAGCATGTAGAACAAAAATTGTAATTTAGAGGACCTACCTAACTTACTTCACGAGCTATATGAGTTTGTTCTGAAAACTTCATTTTTGAGTTGTGACCAAATGGCCTAACGAAAATAAGCGCTATTAGCCTATAATGACGTTTGCCACTCGAGCCCAAAAGAATCTACCAAAATTTGGAAAAATTTGGAAAAAAAACCCAAAAAAAAAGTTACCAAACAAAAATATCTTATTTTGCAAAATTTTATTTCTACAGAAAATGTTTTCAAAATTTTATTTCTATAGAATTTGTTCTCAAAATTTTATTTCTATAGAATTTGTTCTCAAAATTTTATTTCTACAGAAAATTTTGTCAACATTTTATATCTATGGAAAATTTTGTCAAAATTGTATTTTTGTCAAAATTTTATTTCTTACAATCTTTTGTCTAAATGTTATCTCTGTAGAAACTTTTGTCAAAACTTTATTTCTATAGAAAATTTGTGAAGTACCTCTTAGATGGAGAGGAATAATTTGCAAAATCTACCAAAACATCAAGAATTCTACCAATTTACCGAAGAGAAACAAGTAAGGAAAGTCTAAAGTCGGGCGGGGCCGACTATATTATACCCTGCACCATTTGTAGATCTAAATTTTCGATACCATATCACATCCGTCAAATGTGTTGGGTGCTATATATAAAGGTTTGTCCCAAATACATACATTTAAATATCACTCGATCTGGACAGAATTTGGTAGACTTCTACAAAATCTATAGACTCAAAATTTAAGTCGGCTAATGCACTAGGGCGGAACACAATGTTATTAAAAACAAGTAAGGAAAGTCTAAAGTCGGGCGGGGCCGAATATATCATACCCTGCACCACTTTGTAGATCTAAATTTTCGATACCATATCACATCCGTCAAATGTTTTGGGGGCTATATATAAAGGTTTGTCCCAAATACATACATTTAAATATCACTCGATCTGGACAAAATTTGATAGACTTCTACAAAATCTATAGACTCAAAATGTAAGTCGGCAAATGCACTAGGGTGGAACACAATGCTAGTAAAAAACAAGTAAGGAAAGTCTAAAGTCGGGCGGGGCCGACTATATTACTGTGGAAAGGTTCATTCGCCCGAACCGAAACATGTACAGTCCAGGCGTATATAGATTTGTATCTGGCGTTTTCTTTTCAATGGCTCTATTAACCATGTTCCTTAATCTATATCTGTCCATAAAGCTCGAATAATAATTGTATAATTAGATATAATGCATTTGGACGTCAATTGCCTGTTTCGGTATCAGGCTAACATGTAATATAATAAGCAACGATGAGCCCGTCGTAAAACTAGGAAAAACACGACTAATGTACGCACCCTCAAAAAAAATCGCATCTTTAACATATGTTCCAAACATATTTTGCAGGAAGCACATATATTATTGCATACTGCCGAAACATTAATATGTTTGTTTTATGTGAACATAATATATGTTTGGAAGCATTTTGAGCCAAAAATATTATATGCTTGGAAGAATTTTTCCCAAACACGATTGTGCTCATTCCCTAACATACTCGTAATTTTCACTTGCACGAAATTTTTTAGTTATTGGCACCTTTTTCTGTAATACAAATAATGTTGAAGAAATTATTCACTTTTATAAATTTTTTAAATTTTACCTTTCGCCTGCACGGAGAATCAAACCGAGGACCATACAGTTTGTAAGCCAACACACTATCCACTGGGCTACGTAGCTGTTATAGTCACCAGTAGATAATTATCGTTTTAAGTTACATTTATATAGCATAGTTTGCAGCGCCCACGAGCCCATACAAACATAACATTATTTAACAGAAACATACATTTGTTTGCCACGTGGAGCAGTGGTTAGCATGTCTGCCTTGCATGCAAGGGGTCGTGGGTTCAATCCCTGCTCCGACCGAACATTTTTTTTTTTTAATTTACACATTTATATTTATACTATATTAAATTTTTTTAAATGAAACTTCGAAATGTGCGTTATTAAAGATTTATAGTCAGTAACAGTGCTTGATATAAACGAAATTGACTGATTTTTGGATAAAATATTATTTTTTATTGCAAAAATAACAATTTTGTAATAAAAAACTGTTTTTGGACAAAACTTTAAAATTTGGAAGGAATTCAAAAACTAACAAAAGAAGAACGTGGAGTCGAGTATAAACATACATACATAATTTTATAATATAAACATAAATTTATTTAGGAGTGAAAAGTTTTTTACTAGCATTTAACACCATCGCTCTAAAATTCCTTTTATTTTTCTTAATAATTCATTTTAAAGAAAATAAACTTTTTAAATTGTTTTAGCTGTAAAACTCGAACTTAATGCCCGCTTTTATATTTGATGGTGTCCGTCAACTCCTCGTGGACTACTAAAGAGGAACTAAAGTTTGTTTTTTTTATTTCATTTTACTGTCCCAACTCTAAAAAGTGTATAGTGCCCTTTCGCTATTTTTATGAAGACCCCTGATTTCTTTTAAGGAACCAAGAAAAAATTGTGCCCATAATGCCAAAATGATAAACAAAACACATGTCCACACATACATAAAATGCTGCTCTCAAGGCGAAAACATATGCTGTTTGTTTTTCAAATGTCTATTCTCTTGGTTCCGAATGTCTATTCTCTTAATTCAAATTAAATAATATTTAGACTTAAGCATATCAAATTTTTGGCCTTATCATAAAACAGTTTTCCGAAACAACATACAAGCGGTTTCACAGAACTTGTTCTCTTTTGACTCTTTTGCTGTGTTATATTGATATCTTTCGTCAACTCTCCCGTTTTCCATCTCTATTTCTCTCTATACTCTCTCTGTCGCTTTGAATAAAGTATCACAACATATGTATGTTTAGTCGAAATTTGTAAATTTGTATATGTTTGTATTCACACATATGATTTTTATGAAACATTCATGCCCCAAACATAATATATTCTAACATATTAACATAGATGTCCCAAACATTTAGTGTTAGTTTACGAACATTACATGTTCGCACTTAAATATATTGTGGTTTAAAATCGTGCCCGAAATACACTTTGTTTATATCGGAACATATGAAAAACATATTTTTCTAACAGTGCGTGTTAGAATTGTTGTTGTTTCCTGGAAACCAGTTTCTGTTAATTGTCATATGTTGTAGTTGACTGTAGAAACAATAAGCATTGTTCGACTGTTCACCACTTAGGTGAATTCTAACAAATAAGCTTTCTAAAAATAAATTTCGAGTTGTTGCATTACTATGTAACAAAACGAAATAAAAATAAGATTAAGGGACTTGTAAGTTATATGAAAAGATGATGTACAGTGGGAGAAAAGATGATTCAATTTGTAAGAGGAAATTTCCCAAATGTTTTCTCCATAAGGAGTTAGCATAAAGGGCCCAAAATTGAGTTATCTCTCCCAGCCAGATCTATACTAAAGGCTGTGGAAAGGTTCATTCGCCCGAACCGAAACATGTACAGTCCAGGCGTGTATAGATTTGTATCTGGCGTTTTCTTTTCAATGGCTCTATTAACCATGTTCCTTAATCTATATCTGTCCATAAAGCTCGAATAATAATTGTATAATTAGATATAATGCATTTGGACGTCAATTGCCTGTTTCGGTATCAGGCTAACATGTAATACTATATTATATATAAAAGGTTTGTCCCAAATACATATATTTAAATATCACTCGATCTGGACAGTCGGCTAATGCACTAGGGTGGAACACAATGTTAGTAAAAAAATATGTGAAACATTTAAATCTGAAGCAATTTTAAGGAAACTTCGCAAAAATTTATTTATGATTTATCGCTCAATATATATGTAATAGAAATTTAGGAAAATTAGTCATTTTTACAGCTTTTCGACTAAGCAGTGGCGATTTTACAAGGGAAATGTTGGTATTTTGACCATTTTTGTCGAAATCAGAAAAACATATATATGGGAGCTATATCTAAATCAGAACCGATTTCAACCAAATTTGGCACGCATAGCAACAATGCTAATTCTACTCCCTGTGCAAAATTTCAACAAAATCGGAGTTAAAAATTGGCCTCTGTGGTCATATGAGTGTAAATCGGGCGAAAGCTATATATGGGAGCTGTATCTAAATCTGAACCGATTTCAACTAAATTTGGCACGCATAGCAACAATGCTAATTCTACTCCCTGTGCAAACTTTCAACTAAATCGGAGTTAAAAATTTGCCTCTGTGGTCATATGAGTGTAAATCGGGCGAAAACTATATATGGGAGCTATATCTAAATCTGAACCGATTTCAACCAAATTTGGCACGCATAACTACAATGCTAATTTTACTCCCTGTTCAAAATTTCAACTAAATCGGAGGAAAAAATTGGCCTCTGTGGGCACATGAGTGTAAATCGGGCGAAAGCTATATATGGGAGCTATATCTAAATCTGAACCGATTTCAACCAAATTTGGCACGCATAGCTACAATGCTAATTCTACTCCCTGTGCAAAATTTCAATCAAATTGGAGGAAAACTCTGGCTTCTGGGACCGTATTAGTCCATATCGGGCGAAAGATATATATGGGAGCTATATCTAAATCTGAACCGATTTCAATAAAATGTTGCACATTTGACTATACTACCAATTGTACTCCTAGTGCAAAATTTCAACCAAATTGGGGTAAATCTGAACCGATTTCTTCCAAAATCAATAGGGTGCTATTTTGACCCAAAACACATACTTGTGCCAAATTCAAAGTTGATTGGCCTTAAATTACTACCTAATCCCTTGGTTACAAAAATGTGTTCACGAACAGACGGACAGACGAACATGGCTATATCGACTCAGGAGCCCACCCTAAGCATTTTTGTCAAAGACACCATGTGTCTATCTCGTCTCCTTCTGGGTATTGCAAACATATGCACTAACTTATAATACCCTGTTCCACAGTGTGGCGCAGGGTATAAAAATTGTCTCCTTTATGTAGCTTCCAGCAAATGTGAAGTAGTTGAGATTAGTGGTGTGCGCGTGACACGAAATTCTCGTGACACGCGTGATTCACGCAAGAATCACGTGAGTCGTGAACAAAATCCAAAGCAAGTCTCGTGAATGTGCGTGAATGGGACTAAAATAAATATGTCGTGCGTGAGCGTGCGTGAGAAATAAAATCGGTTCGTGAATGTGCGTGAATAAAATTTCTGCAAAATCACGCTCACGAAAAAAATCAAGATTTAATTCATATTCGTATTTTAACTGAAATTAATTTAGCTCTCGAATTATATTCTATTTTTGAAGTTTGTTACCTTTGCAGATTTCCGTTTGGAAAATGTCGTGAGGTTCGTGAATTTGTCGTGAATCACGAGAATTATCGTGAATCGTGCGTGAACGTGAGTCTTTAAAAGTAATTCGTGCGTGAGCGTGCGTGAGTACTGGTTTTCATTTCGTGAATGTGCGTGAGTGGGATTGGCTACAACGCGTATCGTGCGTGAATAAACATTTTGTTTCGTGAATGTGCGTGAGTGTGAGTGAAATTTCAGTCACGCGCACACCTCTAGTTGAGATGGTAACATAAATTTTGGCCTCCATAGGGGTGAAGGGTATAATATAGTCGGCCCCGCCCGACTTTAGACTTTACTTACTTGTTTTACAATGGAAAAATTAGAAATTCTTGCTGTCATTAAATATTTACATAAAAAAGCGTTTATCGGGACAAGAAATTCATAATGATGTGGTGAATTAGTTAGGTGAAAGTGCTCCTTCATATGCAACAGTAAAAAATTGGGTTGCTGAATTTAAACGTGGTCGTACAAGCACTGAAGATGAACCACGTAGTGGAAGTCCAAAAACAGCAACAACAACAGAAATTGTAGCCAAAGTGCATGATATGGTATTAAATGATCGACGAATAAAAGTGAGTGAAGTTGCTTTAATTATGGGCATGTCAAATGATCGAGTCCATTGAATTTTGCATGAAGAACTGCAGATTGAACATTTCTCAAGCTTGTTTGGATCGTTTTAAGCGAAATAAAATGGATTTTAAGCGTCGTTTCATAGTTGTTGATGAGACATGGATCCACCACTATACTTCAGAGACAAACGAACAATCCAAACAATGGACTGAAGCTGGAGGAAGTGCCCCAAAGAAGGCGAAAACAATTCAATCGGCTAGTAAGGTTATGGCAACGGTTTTTTGGGACTTCAAAGGTATTTTTTTGATTGACTATCTGCAAAAGGGTAAAATAATAAATTCAGAGTACTATTGCAACCTTTTGGATCAATTAAATGTACAAATTCGCGAAAAAAGTCTTGGCTTACAACACAAAAAAAAAATAATTTTTCATCAAGACAACGCACCAGCGCACAAAAGTGTTTTAACAATGGCTAAAATCAACGAATAAAGTACGAGTTGCTTGGCCACCCAGCTTATTCTCCTGATTTAGCTACCAGTGACTTTTACTTGCTCCCAAATCTAAAAAAATCCTTGTTGGCAAGCCTTTTACTTCAAATGAAGATGCAATTACAGTTGTAAACCACTACTTTGAAGAAAGCTATTTTAATCAAGGAATAGAATTGCCAGAAAAGCGTTGGACTAAGTGTATTAAAGTTTCAGGAGATTATATTGAAATATAAAATATTTTTGAAAAACTAACTATTCTCTTTCATTGATAAGCTAAGAAGTTTCCGAACCGCCCTCATAAAGACAAAATCTTTGGAACCGGGCATGCTTTTTTTCAGTATAAGTGGACATCGGTAGCCAAAGGGTTAGGGAAATATTTGAGATATTTTAGGGTAAAACTGTTTTCAGAGAGATGCCTCTTATATGATAAGTAAAATTCGTATTGGTATTCCAAGGACATGTACTATTTAGATTTCCAATTTCCGGCATATCGGATGAAAATTGTGGTGTCCAGAAACCCAACAAGTCAAATTAGGAGATCGGGCTATATAGCGTGACTACAACAGACCACCGGACAGATGGACATCGTTGTTATGTCGTCATAGAATGACTCCATCATCAAGATTAGGTAGTCATCTAAAGGTGGGTACTAAACTGCTTTTTCTCACGGTTACTTTTTTGAATCAACCAATGCTTTAGTTTTAACCCGAAAATAAAACCGAAATAAAACTAATGTTAATAACTTTAATTTTTCTTCTGTTTTTACTTGTACTAAAATCATGCACCCAGAAAAAAGTGACCCCTTCTTTAAGTTAAAATGAACTCATTGTGAAGAAAGTTGAACTTCGTATAGCGCCAAAGACATTTTTATTTGTTTGAACGATGTGATTTTCGTAGAAATTAGGAATAATGCATTCCATATATTAGTTAATATTTTCCTATATTTATATACCACTACACTACAGAATGAAAAAATTTAACTAATTTGAATTCATATATGGAATGATTTTATTGAAATTGTTTTCATTCATTTCGACAAATCTTACACATTTGTGGTAAAACTTTTACTTCATAATTAGAACTGCTTACCTTCGTTTTTAAATACAATTTTATTTATTTCTATAAGCAATTTTATCTTCAATAAAAGACATGTTTATTAATATATTGAATATATTTATTAAGAATCAACAGCATCGAATCTCTTTGAAATATTAGTTTATTATTCCACTATTTCCAATTTCCATGTGATATTATCAACTGTAAAACGCACTTTTTCTTCTTCTTGTACTTTTCACTTTTAATAAGTTGCTGCCTAACGATTTTGTCCTCCTTTTACAATTTCAATACCTACAAATATAAAAAATCATAAAACATTTTTGTTGCAAAAGGTTAGCGTCACTGAATATTACCTGATAATTGAAGATTCCAAAATGAAGACAAATGAAAGGGTTGTTATTCTGCTGGTGTTTTCTTTCTTTATACACTATCACGAACATTGATAGATTTATTTAAAAAAACGAAAATTTTTCTCACTAATTTAAAATAACAAATATTTTATATATTTTATTTGTTATTTATTATATTATTTTACCATATTATTTTTTAACAATCTCTCCGTATACCAAAACAACGCGATTCCAACTAAAAAAACAACCGACGCGCAAATATATCGATTACACCCACGCGCAAAACACATCGATTACGATGACAGGTATCGATTACAGGTAGACAATAGAAATTTAGGAAAATTTCCTATATTCTAACAAGTGTGTTTCCTTAAGTTTTGAAAGGATTGCATACTTCTTAGTACGAATGAACTAAAATATTTTTCTATGCCAAGTGTTGTTCGTATGTATGAAAAACTTTCTATTATAAAGGAAGTCGCAATTATCATTTTATAAAAAATTTTACTAATTTTGAGGAAACTTGGTTTTAGTTCGGTTTTTGTTTATTTTTACGAATGCTTTGTTATCGGTGAATAAAATTTTCTTTTTCAGTAGTAAATTCTTATACCCAGCGAAGAAAATAGTATGAGTAAAATGCCATGCCTTATTCTAGTTAATGAACTATTCCTAACTGCTTACAGTTTAGGATTTTTTTACTGAAACGAGTAAATTTTATTATTTTTCACAAAAATGTACCTTAATGGAAATAAAATGGATAAACTATATTGATGAAATTTTTTTCCTTTAGTTTCGAAGGCACTTTTTTCTGGGTGTGTAGATCAAAAATTGTCATTTTGAGAACCTATCTCAATTACTTCAAGAGCTATATGAGCTTGTTCTGAAAACTTGATTCTTGAATTGTGACCAAATGGCCTTACGAAAATAAGCGCTATTTGGCCTATAATATCTTTCAAATTGTGAGGAAAAATACAAAAGAGAACCCGAAGTAGTATCAGCTATAGTTTTTGTATGAATGTCCATATACTAGAAATATATAGTAGAAAAATTGTCTCAAATTTTCGTATTTTTCATTTATTGTTAAAGAGGTTTATACAAATGTATTTTAGTTCTCACCAATATGGAAAATATTTATAGCTTATTTAGATTAAAGCCTCTACCTTAAAATAATTTCGAGAAATAAATCGAAACTAAGTGGGAAAATAGAATTTGGTGTCTTTTTCGAATGTCCTTCTAAGTGGACATCGGTAGTGAAAGGGTTAAATCCAAGTTTTAGAAAATTAGTTACAAATATAATCTACGTCATATATATTTTTCACTTTTAAAGTGGAGTTTTGGTGGAACAGAACATAACATAGTATTCACGTTTAATAGTAATTCAATAGAAAGATTATTTACTTACCATTAGACACGAAAACCCGGTTATCCGGATACGTTCGCAAACCGATTACTTATTATTTCAGCATGTCGATCAAACCCCATTTTTTAATTGGTTTAGTTAACTAAAGTTGCTCCGATAACCCATCGCTGAAAAAATTTATGTTGTGACCTTTTGCGTGGAAGGTGAACATCACAGTACGCAAACTGTTACGCATTTCGATATACACCAAATGCTCATGGCTTAGCGAGTATGAGTGCTGATATGCATGCTACTCATCATAGTTTATGGAATGCACAGATAATCCGTTTCTCTCCGCAAAAAAAAGAGTCAGTTCCAGACTGAAGTATGCTTTTGTGTCGTTCGTAAAGAGCAAATCCGAACAAAATTGAATTTCGTATTTTCGCGGTTTTGGTCTCTCTCTGATATTCTGTCGTGAGAACTCTTTCACATTATCTGGTAGGAATGCTAACCATTGTACCCTCATTGCGACTAGCATTAGGATACAAAATGCTTCTTAGTTTTCATTTGGTTTGCCTGAAATTGAAGTTACGAAGAAAATAAATCCAGAAGTAGAGAATTTTGAAATTAACTTCGGGAACTGTATCATTTGAACCGATCATCTTGAGTTATGGAGATCCTTTGCGAGATTTTACAATTGGAAGTTAAAAAGAAAATCCCTTCATATTTGAATGGAAAAACGGAAACTTGCTCTCTCCGGCAGCATTGTTCCTGCGATAATTTACATGTATGAATGATATGCTGTGGCAGCGTTTCTTCACATGCCAATATAAGTACAATGTCGTCGCTGATGTATCATTCTCGTACTGGGTATAACATATTCTTCTTCTGTTGCCGCTCTTCAACTTGGTGTCTGTTAATGTCGCCGTACATGGAGAAGGAGGAGCTGTGCTTAAGTGGTTGCAGACGTTTATTGTTTGTTTGTTATTATGTTGCTATGGCCTGGCTGGAATCGGCTCAACTTGGTTTGGTTTGCCATTGCTGTTGGCATTCTTCTCTCTACGTAGGCCGGTCGGTTGCATTGTTGATGACGTCCTTCTCATCCTTGCTGAATTTCAACTTTATTGCCGCTGCTGCAGTTGTTATTGCAGACTTTATAGCTGATGCTATTACATCTATTTTGTAAGGTTGTATGTTCGACGACAGGATTTGCAATTTGCATTGCCGTACCATTATCGGTTGAGTGTGCTCCGACAACAACGATATTTAAGTACAAGCCTTACATTATCCTTGCTCTTGTCCGACCACTGATGGGACGATGATGATAACGACGATGAATATCATCATTGTAGGTTTCATATCGCTACATATGTAGATTGCTGCTGCTCTTGCTATTGATGGTGAGCATGATATGTCATTTAAATGTACTTAACATTAAGGATGGATTTTTTTGTAATGTATCCTATCCTACATGAAATGGAACCCTGCTGCAATTGACTCGAAACTAGTAACACGCTAGGGATGGCTATGGATTTGGATTATCTTTGTTATTCTATCAAGAGTTACGTTCAGCAGATGTATAGCAGTAGTCAAGCAACTATTACATTTTGATCTGCAGAAAAATGTGCCTACCACAAATTATTGGCGTAGGATCCCATAAAATATATCGATCAATTCAGAATCATCATCTGAATCCCAATTATTGAACGACCCGACCCAAAAGTTCGACCAAGCCGAATCTTATGTACCTTCCACCATGGTTCACAGCCAATATTTCTTGTAGACACATTTTCCTGCAGATTAAAGTTTGGTAAAGGGTAATTTTTAATCTATTATCTTTTGGGCAACACTGGCTGCAACACGTTTCGTGTTTTTCTGCACTGTCATAATAAAATTTAACCAAGTTTATAATTGAACCATGAATCGTCTTAAAAACGAACAGCGCTTGCAAGTTATTGAAGTTTTTTTTTATCAAAAGTACCAAAATTGCCGATTTGGGAGTGAAGATCAGCCAGAAGCATTACAAAAGCTACCAATGCTGCTAGAAAAAGTCACAATTTGATGCTGTGTATGGGCTGATGGCATCATTGGACCGTACTTCTTCGAAGATGATGCCAATCGTAACGTAACTGATGAATGAAACCGTGAGATGATATCCAATTTTCTTTGCCCAAAATGCAAGACCGTGACTAGTATGACATGTGATTTCAACAAGACAGTGTCACATAGCATTCGTAACAATGGAGTTATTGAGAGGCAAGTTCGGTGAACATTTTATTCTACGTTCGGGACTGGTCAATTGGACTCCTAGATCGTGCGATGTAACGACTTTATACTATTTTTTTAGGGCTATGTGAAAGCTGATGTCTTTAAAGATAATCCCGCTTCAATTGGCGCATTGGAAAATTTTATTCCCATAGAAAATTTTGTCAAAATTGTATTCCCATAGAAAATTTTATCAAAATTTTATTTCTATAGAAAGCTTCGTCAAAATTTTATTTCTATAGAAAGTTTTGTCAAAATATTATTTCTATAGAAAATTTTGTCAAAATTTTATTCCTATAGAAAGTTTTGTCAAAATTTTAGTTTTATAGAATTTTTTCCAAAATTTTATTCCTTCAACAGATAATTATACCCTGCGCCACACTGTGGAACAGGGTATTATAAGTTAGTGCATATGTTTGTAACACCCAGAAGGAGACGAGATAGACACATGGTGTCTTTGGCAATAATGCTCTGGGTGGGTCCCTGAGTCGATATAACCATGTCCGTCCGTCCGTCCGTCTGTCTGTGAACACATTTTTGTGATCAAAGTCTAGGTCGCAATATAAGTCCAATCGCCTTCAAATTTGGCACATGTTCCTAATTTGGGTCGGAATAGAATCCTAGTGATTTTGGAAGAAATCGGTTCAGATTTAGATATAGCTCCCATATATATCTTTCGCCCGTTATGCACTAATATGGACCCAGCAGCCAGAGTTTTATACCGATTTGCTTCAAATTTTGTACAAAAATAACACTTAGTCGTGTAGTCAAGTGTGCAAAATTTGATTGAAATCGGTTCAGATTTAGATATAGCTCACATATATATCTTTTGTCCGATATGGACTTATATGGCCCCAGAAGCCAGATTTTTGGCCGAATTTCGTAGAAAGTTTGCACTAGGGGTATAATTAGTAGTATAGTCAAGTATGCAAAATTTGATTGAAATCGGTTCAGATTTAGATATAGCTCCCATATATATCTTTCGCCCGATATGGACTAATATGGTCTTAAAAGCCAGAGTTTTGGCCCAATTTGGTTGAAATTTTGCACAGGAAATAGATTTAGAATTGTAGCTATGCGTGCCAAATTTGGTTGAAATCGATTCAGATTTAGATATAGCTCCCATATATATCGTTCGCCCGATATAAACTAATATGGTCCTAGAAATTTTGCACTAGGAGTACAATTAGTAGTGCATTTAAGTGTGCAAAATTTGATTGAAATCGGTTCAGATTTAGATATAGTTCCCAATATAGTTTTCGCCCGATTTACACTCATATGACCACAGAGGCCAATTTTTTGCTCCGATTTAGTTGAAATTTTGCACAGGGAGTAGAATTAGCATTGTAGTTATGCGTGCCAAATTTGGTTGAAATCGGTTCAGATTTAGATATAGCTCCCATATATAGCTTTCGCCCGATTTACACTCATAAGACCACAGAGGCCAATTTTTTGCTCCGATTTAGTTGAAATTTTGCACAGGGAGTAGAATTAACATTGTTGCTATGCGTGTCAAATTTGGTTGAAATCGGTTCTGATTTAGATATAGCTCCCATATATATGTTTTTCTGATTTCGACAAAAAATGGCCAAAATACCAAAATTTTCCTTGTAAAAGCGCCACTGCTTAGACGAACCTTTATATATAGTCCCCAACACATTTGACGGATGTGATATGGTATCGAAAATTTAGATCTACAAAGTGGTGCAGGGTATAATATAGTCGGCCCCGCCCGACTTTAGACTTTCCTTACTTGTTTTATCAAAATTTTGCTCCTATAGAAAATTTTGTAAAAATGTTATTCCCATAGAAAATTTTGTCAACATTTTATTTCTATAGAAAAATTTGTCAAAATTTTATTGCTATAGAAGTTTTGCCAAAATTTTGTTTCTATAGAAAATTTTGTCAAAATTTTATTATTGTTGTTGTTTTTATTGCAGCTTAAAACCATACATTGACTAAACTACAAGTGTAGCTTAACCAACAGAGGAAAATAATGTTTGTCAAATTTATTTGGGCAAAGCCCTATAGACTGCAAGATGGTTGGATGGACGCACGTTTCGGAATTACCACATTCCTCATCAGCATCCTCTACTTGCAGCAAAACTATCAACCAATTATCAGAATAAATTCAGGCAGTTCATTAAACCCAACGATGAACCACACTTGAACCTCCTGAAAAAAGGTTTTGTACGATAGCCGGCTTTTGCCGAAATAAATTCAAAACAAACATCTCTTTTCCTATGCCACTCAAGAAAATTTTGTCAAAATTTTATTACTCAAGAAAATTTTGTCAAAATTTTACTTCTATAGAAAATTTTGTCAAAATTTTATTTCTATAGAAAATTTTGTCAACATTTTATTTCTATAGAAAATGTTGTCAAAAATCTATAGAGAATTTTATCAAAATTTTTTTTCTATAGAAAATTTTATCAAAATTTTATTTCTATATAACATTTTGTGAAAATTTTATTTCCATAGAAAATTTTGTCAAAATTTTATTGCTATAGAAAATGTTGTCAAAATTTTATTTTTATAGAAAATTTTATCAAAATTTTATTTCTATAGAAAATGTTGTCAAAAATCTTATTAATATAGAAAGTTTTGTCAAAATTTTATTCCCAAAGAAAATTTTGTCAAAATTTTATTTCTATAGATTTTTTTTTTCAAAATTTTATTCCTATAGAAAAGTCAATAGAAAATTTTATCAAAATTTTATCAAAATTTTATCAAAATTTTGCTCCTATAGAAAATTTTGTCAAAATTTTATTTCTGTAGAATTTTTTTTGACAATTTTATTCCTATAGAAAATTCAATAGAAAATTTTATCAAAATGTTGCTTCTATAGAAAATTTTGTCAAAAATTTATTCCTATAGAAAATTTTATAAGAAATTTAGTCTTATAAAAACTCCAAATTGTATTCCTAAAGAAAATTTTGCCAAAATGTTATTCCCATAGAAAAAATTTTTAAAAAGTTTATTCCTAGAGAAAATGTTGTCAAAATTTTACTCTCATAGAAAATTTTGTAAAAATTTTATTCCCATAGACAATTTTGTAAAAATTTCATTCCCATAGAAAATTTTGTCAAAATTTTATTCCTAGAGAAAATTTTGTCAAAATTTGGTTCTATTTTACCGAAATTTTATTTCTATAGAAGATTTTGTTAAAATTTTGATTACCATGGAAAGAAATGTTAAAATTTAATTTCTAGTAAAAATCTGTAAAGTACCTCTTAGGTGGTTAGGAATATTTAGCAAAATCTGCAAAATATTAAGGGTTCTACCAATCTTCTAAACAGTAAAAAATCGACCATCTTTGGCAACCATGATGCAACCCTAACAGTATCACGGTAACGAGAAATGCGATAAAACATTTGTTCAGATTTAAATGCAGGAGGGCTCTAACGATAGCCACTTGTGGCCAAATATAAAGCAACTCTTGAATTCCATCACGAATACTTTTTAAACTGTTTCTTTAAGCTTGTACACAATAAAATGTCACTGGAATAAATCTGTCAGCTGTCAGACGAGCAGTTTAGAAATGATAGCAACTTGGAGATGGTTGCAATACATATCAACCACCCTGTGCAATATTCTTAAAGTTTAGAGAAACTATTTATGAAAATCTTACATAAGATCTATTGTGGGTTTTGCCAAATACGATGTTTTTCTCATTCCTTTCCATTCTTGTCCATTTAAAACTTTTTTCTGGAAATGGTCACCTTTATTGGTGACACGTTTGTATTCATTACAATGAATATCTTTTCTTATGATACTGAACTTACAACCATATTTGGAAATGGGATTCGTATAAAGCTCGGTTGGTGTTATTTTGGAGTCCATCAACAAGAACTACTTAAATTCCTTTTATGGTGATATGTCCAAACAAAAGTGAATAAAAGGAACATCTGACCCGAATAAAAACCATTTGTTGACAAATCATGTGTTGCGTATCGTGTTCGGTGCAATTAGGTCTCTTGCTGGTTATGGTCATTGTTGCGTTTAGTCTTTAGTTTCTACGGTTGTTTAACTTCACACGTGGGGCATAATTATTTCATACAATGTTGCATTCACACTGAAAAAAAGCATACCCGGTTCCAAAGATTTTGTCTTTACTTTAAAAAATTTGGTATTGATTCCGAGCCAAAGAAGCGGAGAATACAAGTAAGGATAATTTTAAGACACAATTCTTTTTTAAAATCGGGTTTTGCTTCTAAGAAGCAAATTTTAATTTTTCGCTTTTTCAGCTTCTTTTCTTCATATGCTATCAAAGTCCTGCAAAAACAAGTTAACGACGACTTTATTTTCCAAATTAAGACTCGACTTCTAGTAGAAATTATGCTGTGTTTCAAGTACAAAACGTCTTTAAAATAAAGTGTTGAAAAACATGTCCTATATTTGAACGATTTTTTGCTTTGTAGTCAAGATGCAAAAAGACAACAAATTTAAAGACAATTTCATTAAATTTACAGATTTTTTCTAAATTATTAAAGTCAAGTTGACCTTAGCCCAAACATTTTTTCTTTCATGTTATGATATCCATTTTTAAATCAAATCACTTAATTATAAGGACAATACAACTTCATTGAAAAGTTTATCGACCTTTGGTCAAGGAAAAAAAAATTATACTAGAGAAATGCGTCTTCTATGCTAAGCAAAATTTGCATTCGTATTTTAAAGACATGAAATCTTTGACCTCACGACAATATTTTTTTTAGTGCACTTTTATACCACCAATTTTGCTTAAGAACCAATCCGGTTGATATTTGGTACGGTAGATTTTTTACTGTTTGGTAGATTGGTAGAATTCTCGATGTTTTGGTAGACATTGCGAAATATTTTCATATTTACAGAAATAAAATTGTGACAAAATTTTCTATAGAAAAAAATTTTGACAAAATTTTCTATAGCAATAAACATTTTGACAAAATTTTCTACAGAAGTAAAATTTTGACAAAAGTTTCTACAGAAATAAAATTTTGACAAAAGTTTCTACAGAAATAAAATTTTGACAAAATTATTTATAGAGATAAAATTGTGACAAAATTTTCTATAGAAAACCAGTATATACGGCCGTAAGTTCGACCAGGCCGAATCTTATGTACCCTCCACCATGGATTGCGTAGATACTTCTAGTAAAGACGGTAATCCACAATTGAATTACTTGGCTTATGGCCGATGGCAAGGCATCTTAAAACTTGTTAACATCATCTTCTAAATTGTAAGCTATATGGTAGTTATATTGTAAGGATATATGGTAGACAAAAGAAAGGCCGATTAAATACGTATGTATTCAGTTCTTGACCGGTATATATAGGGAAGAAATAAGTACGAAAAAATTCTGACAAAATTTTTTTATAGAAATACAATTTTGACAAAATGTTCTATAGAAATAAATTTTTGGCAAAATTTTGTATAGACATTATATTTTTTTAACAAAATTTCCTAAAGACATTAAATGTTGACAAAATTTTTTATAGAAATAAAATTTTGATAAAATTTTCTATGGCAATAAAATTGGGGATCGGTTTACTTGGGGGATATATATAATATAGATCGATACGGACCAATTTTGGCATGGTTGTTATCGGCCATACACTAGCGAAATCTACCAAATTTCCACCGGATCGGATGAATTTTGCTTCTTCAAGAGACTCCGGAGGTCAAATCTGGGGATCTGTTAATATAAAGGCTATTATATATAATTATGGACCGATATGGACCAATTCTGTCATGGTTGTGAGAGGCCATATAACAACACCATGTACGAAATTTCAGCCGGATCGGATGAAATTTGCTTCTCTTTGAGGCTCCGCAAGCCAAATCTGGGGATCGGTTTATATGGGGGCTGTATATAATTATGGACCGATGTGGACCAATTTTTACATGGTTGTTAGAGACAACACTAAAGGGTGATACGGTCAAAATTTGGTCAATATAAACTTGACGTATTTCTTTCAATTTTGCATTTAAAAATCCTGAACACCCCTCATTTTGAAGGTGTGTGTGTGTAGAATGTTGCTCCTATTTTGATTTTGGAATTCACTCTTCAGTTGTCAAAATTCCGTCCAAGCAAAAAGACCAGCGTATCAAAATTTTGCTCGCGCATCGCGAAAATCCGAGCTACTCGCACGCAAAGCTGGCAAAATCGCTAAAAGTTGCAAAATCAACCGTTACAAATGTAATTAAAGTGTTTGGGGAACGTTTTTCGACAGCCAGGAAGTCTGGATCGGGGGGAAATCGAAAACCGGAAGCCGCTGAGACGACAAAGAGAGTTGCCGGTAGTTTCAAGCGAAACCCTAACCTGTCTCTCTGAGATGCCGCAAATAAGCTGGGTGTATCGTCTACAACCGTGCATCGAGCCAAAAAACGAGCCGGACTATCGACTTACAAGAAGGTAGTGACTCCAAATCACGATGATAAACAAAATACGACGGCCAAAGCGCGATCCCGGAGGCTATACACGACGATGCTGACGTAGTTTGACTGCGTGGTAATGGACGACGAAACCTACGTCAAAGCCGACAGAAGCAGCTTCCGGGACAGGAGTTTTATACGGCAAAAGGAAGGAGAAAGGTAGCAGATATTTTCAAGCACATAAAACGGTCAAGGTTCGCAAAGAAATATCTGGTTTGGCAAGCCATCTGTACCTGTGGCTTGAAAAGCAGCATTTTCATAGCTTCCGGGACTGTCAACCAAGAAATTTACGTGAAAGAGTGTGTGAATAAACGTCTGCTGCCTTTCCTGAAGAAACACGGTTGTTCCGTACTGTTTTGGCCGGATTTGGCATCTTGCCATTACGGTAAAAAGGCCATGGAGTGGTACGCCGCCAACAACGTGCAGGTGGTTCCCAAGGACAAGAACCCTCCCAACACGCCAGAGCTCCGCCCAATTGAGAAATACTGGGCTATTGTCAAGCGGAACCTAAAGAAGACCAAAAAAACTGCTAAGGACGAGCAGCAGTTCAAGGCAAACTGGCTTTCTGCGGCGAAGAAGGTGGACAAGGTGGCTGTTCAAAATCTGATGGCAGGTGTGAAGCGTGAGGCCCGGCAATTCGGATTTGGAAAAGCGAAAGCCTAACTGAATATTTTTCTTGAATTTTATACTAATTGAACTTGAAAAAGAAATTTAATGTGATTTTTTAAGTAAACCATTTCACCGATTTACACTCGTTTTCCCTTGACCAAATTTTGACCGTATCACCCTTTATGTACCAAATTTCAGTCGGATCGGATGAAATTTGCTTCTCTTATAGGCTCCGCAAGCATAGAAATAGAAATAAAATTTTGACAAACTAAAATAAAATTTTAACAAAATTTTCTATATAAAAAGTAATTTCACAAGATTTTTTATAGAAATACAATTTTGACAAAATTTTATGAACACTTTATTTCTAAAATTTTGACAAAATTTCAATTTTCTATAGAAAAACAAGTATATACGGCCCTAAGATCGGCCAGGCCGAATCTTATGTACCCTCCACCGTGGATTGCGTAGGAACTTCTACTAAAGGCTGTCATCCACAATCGAATTACTTGGATTGCGATAACACTTGCCGATGGCAAGGTATCGTAAAACTTTTTAACACTGTCTTGTAAATTGTAAGTTAGCCCATACGGGGTATATATTAATCAAAAAAAGGCCGATTAAATACGTATATAATCTAGTTTGACAAAATTTTCTATAGAAATAAAATTTTGACAAAATTTTCTATAGAAATGAAACCTTGACAAAATTTTCTATAGAAATAAAATGTTGACAAAATTTTTTATAGAAATAAAATTTGACAAAATTTTCTATAGAAATAAAAACTTGACAAAATTTTCTATAGAAATAAAATGTTGACAAAATTGTCTATGGAAGTAAAATGTTGACAAAATTTTCTATAGCAATACAATTTTGACAAAAATTTCTATAGAAATAAAATGTTGACAAAAATTTTGTATAGAAATGAAATTTTGACAAAATTTTGTATAGAAATAAAATGTTGACAAAATTTTCTACAGAAATAAATTTTTTACAAAATTTTCTATAGAAATAAAATTTTGACAAACATTTCTATAGAAATAAACTTTTGACAAAACTTTCTATAGAAATGAAATTTTAACAAAACTTTCTATAGTAATAAAATTTGACAAAATTTTCTATGGAAATAAAGTTTTGGTAAATTACAAAATTTTCTATAGAAATAAAATTTTGACAAAATTTTCTATGGAAATAAAATTTTGACAAACATTTGTATAGAAATGAAATTTTGACAAAACTTTCTATAGTAATAAAATTTGACAAAATTTTCTATGGAAATAAAGTTTTGGTAGATTGTTTTTGGCGATATGGACCAATTTTTGTGTAATAAGTCATCGGCTATATATAACTAAAGACCGATATGGACCAATTTTTACATGGCTGTTAGAGGCCATATATTGACAAAATGTACCAAATTTCAACCGTATCGGATGACTTTTGCTCCTCCAAGAGGTTCCGGACGTCAAATCTGGGGACGGTTTATATGGGAACTATATATAATTATGGACCGATATGGACCAATTTTTGCATGGTTGTTAGAGACCATATACTAACACCATGTACCAAATTTCAACTGGATCGGATGAATTTTGCTCTTCCAAGAGGCTCCGGAGGTCAAATCTGGGGATCGGTTTATATGGGGGCTATATATAATAATGGACCGATATGGACCAATTTTTGCATGGTTATTAGAGGCCGTAAACTAACATCAGGTACCAAATTTCAACCGTATCGGATGAATTTTGCCCCTCCAAGAGACTCCGGAGGTCAAATCTGGGGATCGGTTTATATGGGGGCTATATATAATTATGGACCGATATGGACCAATTTTTGCATGGTTGTTAAAAACCGTATACTAAGACCACGTACTAAATTTCAACCGGATCGGATGAATTTTGCCCCTCCAAAAGTCTCCGGAGGTCAAATCTGGGGATCGGTTTATATGGGGGCTATATATAATTATGGACCGATATGGACCAATTTTTGCATGGATGTTAGAGACCATATACTAACATCAGGTACCAAATTTCAATCGGATCGGATGAATTTTGCCCCTCCAAGAGTCTCCGGAGTTCAAATCTGGGGATCGGTTTATATGGGGGCTATATATAATTATGGACCGATATGGACCAATTTTTGCATGGTTGTTAGAGACCGTATACTAAGACCACATACCAAATTTCAACCGGATCGGATGAATTTTGCTGCTCCGGGAGGCTCCCCAAGCCAAATTTGGGGATCGGTTTATATGGGGGATATACGTAAACGTGGTCCGATATGGCCCATTTTCAATACCATCCGACCTACATCAATAACAACTACTTGTGCCAAGTTTCAAGTCGATAGCTTGTTTCGTTCCGAAGTTAGCGTGATTTCCACAGACGGACGGACAGCCGGACAGACGGACGGACGGACAGACGGACGGACGGACGGACGGACATGCTTAGATCGACTCAGAATTTCACCACGACCCAGAATATATATACTTTATGGGGTCTTAGAGCAATATTTCGATGTGTTACAAACAGAATGACAAAGTTAATATACCCCCATCCTATGGTGGAGGGTATAAAAATGTCAACATTTTCTATAAAATAAACTTTTGACAAAATTATCTATAGAAATAAAATTTTGACAAGATTTTTCTCTCAAAATAAAATTTCGACAAAATTTTCTACAGAAATAAAACTTTGAAAAAAAAAAATCTGTAGAAATACAATATTGGCAGAATTTTCAATAGAAATAATTTTTTTTTGTTGTTTTTGATTTCAGCTCAAAACCACGCATTGACTAAACTACAAGTGTAGCTTAACCAACAGAGGAAAAGAATGTTTGTCAAATTTATTTGGGCAAAGCCCTATAGACTGCAAGATTGTTGAATGGACGTACGTTTCGGAATTACCACATTCCTCATCAGCATCATCTACTTGCAGCAAAACTATCAACCAATTATCAGAATAAATTCAAGCAGTTCACTAAACCAAAAAGTGAACCACACTTGAACCTTTCGAAAAAAGGTTTTGCATGATAGCCGGCTTATGTCGAAACAAATTCGTACAAACATATCTCGTTTCCTTTGCCACCGTCAAATCATCAATTTGAGTGCAGTTGGCTGGGTTTATTTTGAGCGTGCTTCATCTTTCTTTGTTTACATAAATTAATATAGAAATTAAATTTTGGCAAAATTTTCTATAGAAATAAAATTGTGATACAATTTTGACAAAATTTTCAACGAAAATAAAATACTAACCACAACAATGTGATCAAAAACTTCAAATTAAGAGTTTTCGTTTTAAATTTGGTAGATTTTTGGAAAATGTTCTTCAAATTTTGGTACATTTTTTTTGACAACCGTGATTACGAAGCTTCTTGGAAGAGCAAATTTCATCCGATCCAGCTGAAATTTGGTACGTGATATTACTACATGCCCTCTATTAACCGTGCACAAATTTGTCCATATTTGTCCATAATTATATATAACTCCCTTATAAACCGACCCCCAAGATTTACCTGCGGAAGCCACAAGAAGGAACCGATGTCATTATATTCGATTGACCATTTAATGACAGTCTTCAGTAGAACTTTGTACTTTGTAATTTTTTTGGTGATCAAGGTTTGAATTTTGGCTTCTCTCTTCGTATAACCGAACTAATAATGGTAAATATCGGTCCAAAATTAGATATAGTAAGTACTGCGACTTTGAACAACTGTCTTAAGTGGAATTTTGAGCTCAATCCATGGGGAGGACGCATAAGATTCAGCCTGGCCCAACTTCCGGCTACAGCAAATACTTAGGTTAGGTTAGATATAGTGTCAGCCCGATATTTCCGACTCACTTAGACTATTCATTCTGAACGACGTTCCACATTGCGGTGAAACCACCTAGAGAGGCTTGGAAATACTCTGAAATGTCACCAGTATTAAAGGGTGATACGGTCAAAATCTGGTCAAGGGAAAACGCGTGTAAATCGGTGAAATCGTGTATTTAAAAGATCTAATTAAATTTCTTTTTCAAGTTCAATTAGTATAAATATAAGGAAAAATATTCAGTTAGGTTTTCGCTTTTCCAAATCCGAATTGCCGGGCCTCACGTTTGACACCTGCCATCAGATTTTGTACAGCCACCTTGTCCACCTTCTTCGCCGCAGAAAGCCAGTTTGCCTTGAACTGCTGCTCGTCCTTAGCAGTTTTTTTGGTCTTCTTTAGGATCCGCTTGACAATAGCCCAGTATTTCTCAATTGGGCGGAGCTCTGGCGTGTTGGGAGGGTTCTTGTCCTTGGGAACCACCTGCACGTTGTTGGCGGCGTACCACTCCATGGCCTTTTTACCGTAATGGCAAGATGCCAAAACAGTACGGAACAACCGTGTTTCTTCAGGAAAGGCAGCAGACGTTTATTCAAAGACTCTTTCACGTCAATTTCTTGGTTGACAGTCCCGGAAGCTATGAGGTACAGATGGCCACAGGTACAGATGGCTTGCCAAACCAGGTATTTCTTTGCGAACTTTGACAGTTTTATGTGCCTGAAAATATCTGCTACCTTTCCCCTTCCTTTTGCCGTATAAAACTCCTGTCCCGGAAGCTGCTTGTAGTCGGCTTTGACGTAGGTTTCGTCGTCCATTACCACGCAGTCAAACTTCGTCAGCATCGTCGTCCGGGATCGCTCTTTGGCAAGGCCGTAGCCAGGATTTTAATTCGGGGGGGGTTCAACTTAAAAAAAAATATTCGTATAATCTCATGTGTAGAAAATTTTATTTATGCATAGGTATGTATACAATATTTATACCCTTCACCACTACTGTGGTATAATAAGTTTGTGCATTTGTATGTAACGCCAAGAAGGAAATGTCTGAGACCCATCGTTTAGTATACCGATCGTCTTAGAATTAAATTCTGAGTCGATTTAGAGATTTCCGTCTGTCTGGCTGTCTGTCTGTCTGTCTGTCCGTCTGTCTGTCTGTTCATGTATTTTTGTGCGCAAAATACAGGTCGCAGTTTAAGTCCGATCGTCCTCAAATTTGGCATAGGGTCGTTTTTTGGGACAAAGACAACGCTATTGATTTTGGAAAAAATCGGTTCAGATTTAGATATAGCTGCCATATATATTTATCCCCGATCTGGTCATAATTGGCGTGTTTATCAACCGATGTTCTTCAAATTCAGTACATCCAAATATTTTATGAGTCTCGAAAAACTTGCAAAATATCAGCTAAATCGGTTCAGATTTAGATATAGCTCCCGTATATATCTTTCGTCCGATTTAGACTCATATGACCACAGAGGCCAAAGGTTACTACCGATTTTCGTGAAATTTTGCATAAAGAGTAGAATTGGCATTCTACCAATGCTTGGTAAATTTGATTGAAATCGGTTCAAATTTAGATATAGCTCCCATATATATCTTTCGTCCGATTTGAACTTATATGGTCTCAAAAGCCAGAGTTTTGCCGTGATTTGGTTCAAATTTTGCACAATGAGTACGTTGACAGTATCGGTAAGTGTGCCAAATTTGGTTGAAATCGGTTCACATTTAGATATAGCTCCCATATATATCTTTCGCCCGATTTATACTCAAATGACCACGGGGGCCAAAGTTAAACTCCCACTTACGTGAAATTTTGCAGAGATAACAGAATTATTATTCTAACTATGCATGTCAAATTTAGTCGAAATCGGTTCAGATTATATATAGCTCCCGTTATATGTACACCAGAGTTGGGAAAATATGGTAGACTATTTCATATTTTAGACCCATTTTCAATGGGATTTTCCTCCAATTGACTGCATAGTTTCCACGGAGAATATATTAATTATGATATTTAAGTGTGTCAAGTTTGATCTAATTTGGTTCAGAATTAGATAAAGCCTCCATATATTCGTTTTTCCGGTTTATACAAATATGGCCAAAATTCCCACACTTTACACAAAATTCTGTGATAATTTCCCCATATCTTAATCATATCCTACACACTGTAATGCCAGACTTTCCACAGAGCGGCTGAGTTTTAAATAAGGCTCCAAGTCGCCCGACTTAACCAAATAATATATCACAACCCACACTTGACCACATATCTTGGCAAGATCTAACCAATATCCTTGTAAAATCATCACTGCTGAATAACAAAAATTGTAAATGTTACTCAAATTGTCCTATATCTCGAATACATAAGTATCGCCTGATAAATCATAAATGCTCTTTGTATAATTACATTAAAATTTCTCTCGCTTCATATTTCCTATATGTGTTTACTAACATTGTGTTTCATTCCAGGGCGTTAGCCGATTTTCAATTTTAATTCTAGAGATTTTGTAGAAGTACAAAAAATTGTCTCCATTATAAGTATTTGTATCTGGAAATACAAACCTTTATATAGCTCCCAGCAAATTTGAAGTAGTTGTAACACAAATGTTTGTCTACATGGTGGTGAAGGGTATAATATAGTCGGCCCCGCCCGACCTTAGACTTTACTTACTTGTTTTATAATATAAAATTGTGCCGACGGGCTTTTTGGGCAGCAAATAAATCAATGACTTCTTCAGTCGGCACATTTATTCGGCGATGAACCGACATTAATGCCAATCCATTGAGTCTACTCTCGCTAGTCGAATTTCTAAGATACGTCTTTAATCTCTTCATTGTTGAAAATGAACGTTCGGATGAGCACGTAGTAACTGCCGGTCCGGTCAGTATCGTAGTACCCCCGCGAATGATTTAGTACCTTTTGTGTAGACATTTTTGAGTCGATATCAGATTTATGGTACAATAGCTGTGAAAAAATATTTTAATATTTTAAGAAAGTCGTTATCAACCTTATTTGCTAATAGTCTTTTACAAATATGGCAAAACAGACATGTTCATGTGTGAAGAAAATCTCGATTTTGTAAAAGACATAGTCAAAAACAGGATTTTATGGAACTTCAAGAAAGAATGCGATTCTATATTATCGATTTTTTATTTCGGTAGAAAATGTTGTCAAAATTTTATTTCTATATAGAATTTTTGCAAAATTTTGTTTTTATAGAAAATTTTGTCAAAATTTTATTTCAATTGAAAATTTTGTAAAAATTTTATTTCTATAGGAAATTTTTGCAAAATTTTATTTCTATAGAAAATTTTGTCAAAATTTTATTTTCTTTAAAGTTCAGTCTCTTGACAATAATCTTCCAATGAAATTTTTGTTGAAATTTAGTAAAAAGTACCTTTCCGCACAAAAAATACCTTTTTTGTACTTTCTTAAAAATTGTATTTTCCATCCCTGTATTTTCCATCCCTGGCAAAGTGACCAAAATTTTTGGAAATATCCCTTTATTGCACTCTCCAAGTGCTTCCATCGCTGAATTAGGCAGGTTCTTTTCGCAGTTTTGCGCCATTTCATTTACACATGTGTGTTTGGCTGTTTCGTTGTTGTTGCTATGGCCAAACAAAGCGAGTCATGTTCACAAAAACAACAACAAACACACATAAAAAGCAGAAAGACATTTTCCAAAAATGAAATTTGTGGTGTGAGAACAAAAACAATTTGTTTCTTTCGACCGTCGTTTGACGGTCTTTTCAACTAGTATTCTATGATTTGTGCAAGTTTTATAGGTAAGCGTTTTTCAAAATAAAACCTTCAGCTTTTCTTCAACATCTTCGATAAGATTTTTCTATCAGCTAAGAATACATATTTATTTATATAAAAACATTCATTCATTTCGGGGGGGGTTTGATCCCCCTCATCCCCCCCCCCCCCCTGAATACGGCCTTGCTCTTTGGCCGTCGTATTTTGTTTATCATCGCGATTTGGAGTCACTACCTTCTTGTCAGTCGATAGTCCGGCTCGTTTTTTGGCTCGATGCACGGATGTAGACGGTACACCCAGCTTATTTGCGGCATCTCGGAGAGAGAGGTTAGGGTTTCGCTTGAAACTCCCGGCAACTCTCTTTGTCGTCTCAGCGGCTTCCGGTTTTCGATTTCCCCCCGATCCAGACTTCCTGGCTTTCGAAAAGCGTTTCCCAAACACTTTAATTACATTTATAACGGTTGAATTGGCATTTTTTAGCGATTTTGCCAGCTTTGCGTGCGAGTAGCTCGGATTTTCGCGATGCGCGAGCAAAATTTTGATACGCTGCTCTTCTTGCTTGGACGGCATTTTGACAACTGAAGAGTGAATTCCAAAATCAAAATAGGAGCAACATTCTACACACACACACCTTCAAAATGAGGGGTGTTCAGGTTTTTTAAATGCAAAATTGAAAGAAATACGTCAAGTTTATATTGACCAAATTTTGACCGTATCACCCTTTACCATCGCTGAAAAACTTTTTGTGGTGTTCGGTTGAAACAGGGATTGAATCCACGACCCTATGTATGCGAGGCGGACATGCTAACCATTGCACAATGGTGGCCTTCTTACAGCAAATACTTTATACCAAATAGAAATGCATTTGTTTCATTTCGGAGCAAACTAATTTTTTCTTTGTGTGTACTCAATCATGGAAGCAAAGCCATTAATTATCAGAATGAATAAATATTTTATGTAAGCTTGCCTTTATTATGGCAACACTTATATTTTTATTCTCGTTACATTGTATGAAACAAAAAAGCAATCTTTTTAATGAATACGAATCCTTATCATCTGCTATTGTGGACATCTGAAGGACTTCATTACTAAGATTTCATTGCAATTGCAATTTACAGACGCCATATTCTACACTTTATTATTTTTCACTTCAATGGAGTTATTAATTATTTATCTCTGCTGAATACCTCTCTATTCTATTGTGGTGCTAAATAAAGGATCCTATGAGGTTTAAATAATTATAACGAGTGTTGTCAGCATAATAATTATCAGTGTACAATCAAGAGCACTCAACTTGTCAATATTACTTGGGGATATTGAAATTGAATTAAAACAAGTTAATACTCCGTTGGACGGACGTACTTGGCAAAGACAATAGCAGAAAATAACTTGATCTATGACTTTGAAAGTCATAGATGAGTATTCGTATTTAACTTTAATAATAAAATAAAACTTCGTTGTTCTAATGCTTCGTTTCGGATGAAATAATTATTTTCCATATTTTGTAGCCCCACAAAAATTGGTCTCGTTTTGGTCCATAATTTGATATAATCTCCATATAGCCATATCGCTATATGGAGACATCTTGAAAGTTATGAAGTGGATAAGTGATATCAGTATTCACCCTCTAACAACCATTTTATAATTTGATGTAGCTGTCATACGAACATACGATTTGGACCACACTCACAGCTCAGATAATTCAATATGGTAGACAGTTTATTCTCCTCTTGTAAGTTCGCCGTATTCCAGGGCTATTGCAACTGCAGTACACCTGCATTGTTTAAACAAATTGTCTTCACTTAGTCTAATGAATACCTCGGCTCATTGATTATCTCGTTGTACATAAATTCGGAGGTATTCACACCTTGTGTGATAACATTAATTTCACTAAAATTGTGAGGGGTCCTTTGTATCTTTCACTTCACATCTTAATTCGCATGTATGGCTAGCTTACCTTCAAAGAGAAAGTGGCAAATATGATGTTATCGGCCTAAAAACTATTATGGGAAATTTCATCTTTATACCCTTCACCTCTACTGTGGTACAGGGTATAATAAGTTTGTGCATTTGTATGTAACGCCAAGAAGGAGTAATCATAGGCCAACCTTTTAGTATACGGATCGGCTTAGAATTAAATTCTGAGTCGATTTAGCGATGTCCGTCTGTCTGTTGGTGTATTTTTGTGTGCAAAGTACAGCTCGCAGTTTTAGTCCGATTGTCCTAATAGGGTCCTAATAATATAGGGTCCTGTTTCGGCTCAAAGACGGTCCCTATTGATTTTGGGAAAAATCGGTTCAGATTTAGATATAGCTGCCATATATATTTTTCACCGATCTGGTCATAATTGGTGTGTATATCAACCGATCTTCCTCAAATTCCGTACATCCGAATATTTTATGAGTCTCGAAAAACTTGCAAAATATCAGCAAATCGGTTCAGATTCAGATATAGCTCCCATATATAGCTTTCGCTCGATTTACACTCATTTGCCAATTTCTTCCTCCGAATTAGTTGAAATTTTGCATAGGGAGTAGAATTAGCATTGTAACTATGCGTGCCAAATTTGGTTGAAATCGGTTCAGATTTAGATATATCTCCCATATATAGCTTGCGTCCGATTTACACTCATATGACCACAGAGGCCAATTTTTAACACCGATTTAGTTGTAATTTTGCACAGGGAGTAGAATTAACATTGTAGCTATGCGTGCCTAATTTGGTTGACGTCGGTTCAAATTTAGATATAGCTCCCATATATATGTTTTTCTGATTTCGACAAAAATGGTCAAAATACCAACATTTTCCTTGTTAAATCGCCACTGCTTAGTCGAGAAGTTGTAAAAATGACTCTAATTTTCCTAAACTTCTAATACATATATATCAAGCGATAAATCATAAATAAACTTTTGCGAAGTTTCCTTAAAATTGCTTCAGATTTAAATGTTTCCCATATTTATACCCTTCACCACTACTGTGGTACAGGGTATAATAAGTTTGTGCATTTGTATGTAACGCCAAGAAATAGTGGTCATAGACCCATCTTTTAGTATACCGATGGGCTTAGAATTAAATTCTGAGTCGATTTAGCGATTTCCGTTTGTCTGTCTGTCTGTCTGTCTGTCTGTATATGTAATTTTGTGCACAAAGTACAGCTCGCAATTTAAGTCCGATCGTCCTCAAATTTGGCATAGGGCCGTTTCAAGGGACAGAGACAATCGCTATTGGTTTTGGAAAAAAATCGGTTCAGATTTAGATATAGCTGCCATATATATTTATCCCCGATTTGGTCATAGTTAGCATGTTTATCAACCGATTTTCTTGAAATACCGTACATCCAAATATTTTATGCATCTCGAAAATCTTGCAAAATATCAGCCAAATCGGTTCACATTTAGATATAGCTCCCATATATATCTTTCGTCCGAGTTAGACTCATATGACCACAGAGGCCAAAGTTTACTACCGATCTTCGTGAAATTTTGCACAGAGAGTAGAATTGATATTCTACCAATGCTTGGTAAATTTGATTGAAATCGGTTCAAATTTAGATATAACTCCCATATATATCTTTCGTCCGATTTGAACTTATATGGCCACAAAAGCCAGAGTTTTGCCGTGATTTGCTTCAAATTTTGCACAAGGGGTACGTTTAATAGTATCTTTAAGTGTGTCAAATTTTGTTAAAATCGATTCAGATTTAGATATAGCTCACATATATATCTTTCGCCCGATTTGGACTTATATGGTCTCAAAAGCCAGAGTTTTGCCCTGACTTACTTCAAATTTTGCACAAGCGGTACTTTTAACGATACTGTTATATGTGCCAAATATGGTCAAAATCGATTCAGATTTAGATATAGCTCCCATATATATGTTTCGTCCGATTTGAACTTATATGGCCTCAAAATCCAGGGTTTTACCGTGATTTCCTTCAAAGTTCGCACTAGGAGTACGTTTAGTAGTATCGGTAATTGTGCCAAATTTGGTTGAAATCGGTTCAGATTTAGATATAGCTCCGATATATATCTTTCGCCCGATTTGCACTCATATGACCAGGGGGGCCGAAGTTATACTCCCATTTACGTGAAATTTTTGCATAGATAGCAGAATTATTATTCTAACTATGCATGTCAAATTTAGTGAAAATTGGTTCAGATTGTATATATCTCCCATATATACGTACACTAGAGTTGTGGAAATACGGTAAACTGGTAAACTGATTTTCCTCCAATTGACTGGATAGTTTCCTCAGAGAATACAAATATGGCCAAAATTCTGTGATGATTTCCCCATATCTAAGTCATATCCTACACACTGCAATGCCAAAATTTCCACAGAACGGACGAGTTTTAAATAAGGCTCCAAGTCGCCCGACTAGACCAAATAATATATCACAACCCACACTTGACCACATATCTTGGCGAGATTTAACCAATATCCTTGTAAAATCGCCACTGCTAAGTCACTGCTCAAATTGTCCTATATCTCGAATACATATGTATCGTCTGAAAAATCATAAATCTCTTTTGTACAATTGCATTAAAATTTCTATCACTTCATATTTCCCATATTTTTTACTAACATTGTGTTTCATCCCAGGGCGTTAGCCGATTTAAATTTTAATTCTAGAGTTTTTGTAGAAGTACAACAAATTGTTTCCATTAAAAGTATTTGTATCTGGAAATGCAAACTTTTATATAGCTCCCAGCAAATTTTAAGTAGTTGAGATGGTAACACAAATGTTTGTCTACATAGTGGTGAAGGGTATAATATAGTCGGCTCCGCCCGACTTTAGACTTTACTTACTTGTTTTTTACTAGAATTGTGTTCCACCCTAGTGCATTAGCCAACTTAAATTTTGAGTCTATAGATTTTGTAAAAGTCTATCAAATTCTGTCCAAATCGAGTGATATTTAAATGTATGTATTTGGGACAAACCTTTATAAATAGCCCCCAACACATTTGACGGATGTGATATGGTATCGAAAATTTTGATGTACAAAGTGGTGCAGGGTATAATATAGTCGGCCCCACCCGACTTTAGACTTTCCTTACTTGTTTTATATGAAGAATATAAAAATTAAAATTTTGTTACCCTTTTGGGAAAATATTTAGCTTGATTTGGAAGGCGAAGAAATTAATAAACGAATGAAATGCACTATTACAAGGTAATAAATCCACGTATGCTCACTTGGTTGAATTCTACCAAAACTGGTAGAACTTACGAAAAAGATTGGCAAGAACAGTCCAGGGATCCGGAGCGGTCCATTTTTTTCGCTCCGCTCCGCTCCCGCTCCGGAGAAAAAAAAACCGCTCCGCTCCTCGCTCCGCTCCGAGAAAAAAAAAATCGCTCCGCTCCGCTCCACGCTCCGCTCCACGCTCCGCTCCACGCTCCGCTCCGCTCCTCTTCGAGAAAATTATAGTACAAACATTGTATTATTTGTTCAATTGAGTTTTATTTTATTTAGAACAAGTATATACGGCCGTAAGTTCGGCCAGGCCGAAGCTTATGTACCCTCCATCATGGATTGCGTAGAAACTTCTTCTAAACACTGCCATCCACAATCGAATTACTTAAGTTGCGGTAACGCTTGCCGATGGCAAGGTATCTTAAAACCTCCTAACATCATCTTCTAAATTGTATGTAAGCCCATACGTGGTATATATTAAATCAAAAAAGATCGATCCAATACGTATATAATTCAGTTTGACAAAGTAGACATAAAATTTTAACAAAATTTTCTATAGAAATAAATTTTTCACAAAATTTTCTATAGAAATAAAATTTTGACAAAATTTTCTATAGAAATAAAATTTTGGTAGATTATTTTTGGCTCTAGTGGCTACCATGATTATGAACAGATATGGACCAATTTTTGAGTGATTGGACCAATTTTGGTATGGTTGTTAGCGACCATATACTAACACCACGTTCCTAATTTAAACCGGATCGGATGAATTTTGCTCCTCCAAGAGGCTCCGGAGGTCAAATCTGGAGAACGTTTTATATGGGGGCTATATATAATTATGGACCGATATGGACCAATTCTGGCACCGTAGTTAAAAATCATATACTAACACCATGTTCCAAATTACAACCGGATTGGATGAAATTTGCTTCTCTTGGAGACTTCGCAAGCCAAATCTGGGGATCGGTTTATATGGGGGCTATATATAATTAATTACCGATATGGACCAATTTTTGCATGGTTGTTAGATACCATATACCAACATCATGTACCAAATTTCAGCCGGATCGGATGAAATTTGCTTCTCTTTGAGGCTCCGCAAGCCAAATCTGGGGATCGGTTTATATGGGGGCTATATATAATTATTGGACCGATATGGACCAAGTTTTGTATGGTTGTTAGAGATTATATACCAACACCATGTACAAAATTTCAGCCGGATCTGACGAAATTTGCGTCTCTTTGAGGCTCCGCAAGCCAAATCTGGGAATCGGTTTATATGGGGGCTATATATAATTATGGACTGATGTGAACCAATTTTTGCATGGTTGTTAGAGAGCATATACCAACACCATATACCAAATTTCAGCCGGATCGGATGAAATATGCTTCTGTTAGAGGCTCCACAAGCCAATTCTGAGGGTCCCTTTATATGGGGCTATACGTAAAAGTGGACCGATATGGCCCATTTTCAATACCATCCGACCTACATCAATAGCAACTACTTGTGCCAAGTTTCAAGTCGATAGCTTGTTTCGTTCGGAAGTTAGCGTGATTTCAACAGACGGACGGACGGACACGCTTAGATCGACTCAGAATTTCACCACGACCCAGAATATATATACTTTATGGGGTCTTAGAGCAATATTTCGATGTGTTACAAACGGAATGACAAAGTTAATATACCCCCATCCTATGATGGAGGGTATAAAAATCGGGCGGTACATATATGGGAGCTATAGCTAAATCTGAACCGATTTCGATGATTTTTTGCACATATAGTTAGTGCTATAGAAGATTACATTTCGCCAACTTTGAGTAAGATCGGTTGATAAATAAGGGTTTTATGACCTAATTTGACAAAATCGGGCGATACATATATATGGGACCTATATCTAAATCTGAACCGATTTCGATGAAATTTTCAGACTTAAAGGGTGATACAGAAGATTATTTTGTGCTAAATTTGACGACGATCGGTTAGTAACAAAAGTGCAACGTGACCCCATTTGTCGAAATCGGGAAATACATATATATGGGAGCTATATCTAAATTTGATCCGATTTCTTCCAAATTCAATAACGTTCGTCCTTGTGCCCAAAAAAACTCCCTGTACCAAATTTCATCAAAATCGGTTAATAATTGCGACCGAAATCCTGTGAACAACAAATACATGGACAGACGGACGGATGGACGGACGGACGCCAAGCGCTAGATCGACTCAGGAGGTGATTCTGAGTCGATCGGTATATATTTTATGGGGTCTAAAATCAATATTTCTTGTAGGCACATTTTTTGGCAGATCAAACTTATTATACCCTAACCACTATGTGGTTTCGGGTATAATGACTTTAAAACAATGTGTTGAAATATTTTATTAATTTTGAAGATTTTTTCAGAAATATTAAATCCATTTTGACTTCATTAAAACGAAATTTGCATTCATGTTAGGATACACATTTTTATGTCGAATCACTTAGCTATGAGGACAAACAGACTTCATTGAAAAGTTTAGACAAGGAAAAACTTTTTTTCAGAGAAATACGTCTTCTATTCTAAGCAAAATTCGTATTCGTATTTTAAGCATGTGAAATATTTGGCCTCCCGACAATATTCTTTGCGGTGCACCATCTACTATTTAATATGTGATAGAAACCAAATTTATGAAAATGGACCAAATTTAAAAATTAGAAATCTTTTGGACCAATTTTGGTCCGATCGGACCAAAACGGCAACGCTGATTGGAATTGAAAGTCTATACACAGAGTAGAAGTAACTACTAGAGGTCTGCATCGAATAACTTGTCACTACATGTATGCAATTCTCTGTCGAATATAGTACATACAATGTCTTTCTCTCAGAGCGCAAGTAGTGAAGTGAAGAGAACACTTGCTTGTCAAATACCACCAAGTACTTATCCGAAACAATATGTGTTCCGAAAAAAAGGAACAATAAAAATGCAAGTACTTGAGAAAAAGTACAACATGGATTCTCTTCACTTCACGTTGTACCACAAGTATTTCTCAGTTATGTACGAAGCAATACTATCCATTGTTCTTAATCATAGATATGTATGTATGTCACATATATCATATATTTATGTATGTCACACACTTACCTTAACGTTTGCCGTTCTTTATAACAAACCGAAAACATATATTATGGAGAGTAACTGTTTTTTGTATTTCTGCAACTGCACGTGGTACATGGAGTACTTTATGAAGTTTTGTTCTCGCAACATACTCGACGTGATCACTCTGAGTACACTTCAATAAGAGAGAAAGAGGAATATGTGTTTGTTGGTAGTGAAGACATCAGAGTAGCAACAAGAAGTTACTCGTGGCTTTTGGTGTTCATCAAAATGTGTACCAATTGTTTTGCGACTCTCGCAAATAGATGTACTCATGTAGCAAGTACACGTGTACTCTTCATTTACAAATGAAATTGTGCAGACCTCTAGTAACTACTCTCCGAAAGTTTATTTTTGTTTTGCAACAGACGTAGAGAAGAGGTTTTGTTATATTTGTAATGTGTGTGTGTATGTTTATGTTTGCAACAACCTCCATCGACATCAGTCCGTGGTATACCTACGAATATTCTTACTCAGATCTAGTGTTACCTAATTTCGCTTTTTTCCCCTTTATTGTATAATAAATGTATATGCGCACATTTTTCAACCAAAATTGAAACTATCCATAATTTTAATTAAATTTTCGAGAACTAATATCAGAAATAAGAGAATGCTAGGTATAGTACAATAGTAAAGCAAATGTGAATGAAAAAAAGCATGCCCGGTTCCAAAGATTTTGTCTTTACTTTAACAGTTTGGGTATTAATTCCGAGCCAAAGAAGCGGAGAATACAAGTAAGGATACTTTAAAGACGTAATTCTCTATTAAATTTGGGGGTTATGTACTTGCTTCTAGGAAGCAAATATTAATTTTTCAGTTTTTTAGATTTTTTTCGTCAGTTGTTATCAAAATCCTTTAAAAACGAGTTAACGAGTTATTTTTTTTTCCATATTAAGACTCGACTTCCAGTAGAAATTATGCTATGTTTCAAGTAAAAAGCGTCTTTAAAATAAAGTGTTGAAAAACATGTCTTATTTTTTAACGATTTTTTGCTTTGTAGGCAAGATGCAAAAAGGAAACAAATTTAAAGACAATTTTATTAATTTTAAAGAATTTTTCTTAATTATTAAAGTCACGTAAAAATTTTATCTTTCATGTTATGATACACATTTTTAAGTAAAATCACTTAATTATAAGGACATTACAACTTCATTCAAAAGTTTATTGCCTTTTGGACAAGAAAAAAAACTTTATTTTAGAGAAATGCGTCTTCCATGTTAAGCAAAATTTGCATTCTTATTCTAAGGACATGGAATCTTTGACTTCACGACAATATTTTTTTCAGTGTAGAAAACTAAAAAATTAAATATAAATAAGATCGTTTAATTGCATTTATTTGACGTTCATTACAAACATCTTTGTAGTAATACGGGATGAAATTGATCGAAAGTACTGTTGTTACTTTTACAACACATACTAGATATATATTTTGACATTTGCCGTTTTTGAAAACAATTACTAAAAAACACGTTGTGTTTTCCCCAATGTACGTACGTACAAAAATACATATCGTACATTTTAAACGTTTACTCACACTGCGCTAAGTACTAGCTAAATTTGAAATTACCTACACAGTGTAATTTCAAAGTTACACATTTCATTGAAGTAATATTTTATTCGGAGCGGAGCGGTTTTTCATTTGGAAACCGCTCCGCTCCGGATTTTAGAAATGCCGCTCCCGCTCCGCTCCCGCTCCGGCAAAAAAAAGGGCTTGCTCCGCTCCGCTCCACGCTCCGCTCCACGCTCCGCTCCACGCTCCGCTCCGCTCCACGCTCCGCTCCACGCTCCGCTCCGCTCCGGAACCCTGGAACAGTCACATAAGCACCCATGACAACGACATAGATCGAAACATTCTTAATAAAACGGATTTGAAATATTTGAAAAAGACGAAAGAAAATAGAACTATTTCTGAAGCGAATTGTACCACGATGCGAAATATCGATCAAATACGACAATAATGTGTGAAAAAGATCATGTAGCGAGTGTAGTAAAGCTCAAAATGTGGTAGAAAAGTCCGAATTGATGCCACGAAAATCTATACTGTGGGATTGGTGAGATTAGAAATAAATCGCCCCCTATAAGCTGCTCCAGCTTATAGGGGTCGAACGATTGATTCTACATCTTACTGTCAACTAAGCAAATGAAAATAAAAGACCAGAACTGATCAACAAAGAAGACTTCGCTTTCCATCACAAATCGTTGTTAACTCAAAAAAAAAAAAAACCCTAGAAGCTTGATTTAGCCCTGACCTTTTACGATCGGACTACCAATGCAGAACTTCCTTAATGGAGTACAGTTGACCGCAAGAGAAGCGTGAGAAACTTGCTCTTCGTGATTATGCCTAGCACTTATTATACCCTCCACCATAGGATATAGAGGGTATATTATCATTGTCATTACGTTTGTAACACATCGAAATATTAGTCTAAAACCCCATAAAGTGTTATATTTGAATTCGTTTATTGAACTAAAGAAATAATTTTAAAATACATACAGAACAGAAAAATAGTAAACATAGTGTTTATACCCTGCTCCACACTGTGGAACAGAGTATTATAAGTTAGTGCATATGTTTGCAACACCCAGAAGGAGACGAGATAGACACATGGTGTCTTTGGCAAAAATGCTCAGGGTGAGCTCCTGAGTCGATATAGCGATGTCCGTCTGTCCGTGAACACATTTTTGTAATCAAAGTCTAGGTTAGGTTAGGTTATGTGGCAGCCCGATGTATAGGGCTCACTTAGACTATTCAGTCCATTGTGATACCACAGTGGTGAACTTCTCTCTTATCACTGAGTGCTGCCCGATTCCATGTTAAGCTCAATGACAAGGGACCTCCTTTTTATAGCCGAGTCCGAACGGCGTTCCACATTCCAGTGAAACCACTTAGAGAAGCTTTGAAACCCTCAGAAATGTCACCAGCATTACTGAGGTGGGATAATCCACCGCTGAAAAACTTTTTGGTGTTCGGTCGTAGCAGGAATCGAACCCACAACCTTATGTATGCAAGGCGGGCATGCTAACCATTGCACCACGGTGGCTCGCAGTTTTAGTCCAATCGACTTCAAATATGGCACAAGTATGTGTTTTGGCTCAGAATAGATTCCTATTGATTTTGGAAGAAATCGGTTCAGATTTAGATATAGCTCCCATATATATATTTCGCCCGATATGGACTAATACGGTCCCAGAAGGCTGAGTTTTACCCCAATTTGGTTGAAGTTTTGTACAGGGAGTAGAATTAGTATTGTAGCTATGCGCGCCAAATTTGGTTGAAATCGGTTCAGATTTAGATATAGCTCCCATATATAGCTTTCGCCCGATTTACACTCATATGATCACAGAGGCCAATTTTTTGCTCCGATTTATTTGAAATTTTGCACAGGGAGTAGAATTAGCATTGTAGCTATGCGTGCCAAATTTGGTTGAAATCGGTTCAGATTTAGATATAGGTCCTATATATAGCTTTCGCCCGATTTACACTCATATGACCACAGAGGCCAATTTTTAACACCGATTTAGTTGAAATTTTGCACGGGGAGTAGAATTAGCATTGTAGCTATGTGTGCCAAATTTGGTTGAAATCGGTTCAGATTTAGATATAGCTCCCATATATAGCTTTCGCCCGATTTACACTCATATGACCACAGAGGCCAATTTTTTGCTCCGATTTACTTGAAATTTTGCACAAGGAGTAGAATTAGCATTATAGCTATGCGTGCCAAATTTGGTTGAAATCGGTTCAGATTTAGATATAGCTCCCATATATAGCTTTCGCCCGATTTACACTCATGTGACCACAGAGGCCAATTTTTAACTCCGATTTAGTTGAAATTTTGCACAGGGAGTAGAATTAGCATTGTTGCTATGCGTGCTAAATTTGGATGAAATCGGTTCAGATTTAGATATAGCTCCCATATATAGCTTTCGCCCGATTTACACTCATATGACCACAGAGGCCAATTTATTGCTCCGATTTAGTTGAAATTTTGCATAGGGAGTAGAATTAGCATTGTAACTATGCGTGCCAAATTTGATTGAAATCGGTTCAGATTTGGATATATCTCCCATATATATGTTTTTCTGATTTCGACAAAAATGGTCAAAATACCAACATTTTCCTTGTAAAATCGCCACTGCTGAGTCGAAAAGTTGTAAAAATTACTCTAATTTTCCTAAACTTCTAATACATATATATCGAGCGATAAATCATAAATAAACTTTTGCAAAGTTTTCTTAAAATTGCTTCAGATTTAAATGTTTCCCATATTTTTATACCCTCCATCATAGGATGGGGGTATATTAACTTTGTCATTCCGTTTGTAACACATCGAAATATTGCTCTAAGACCCCATAAAGTATATATATTCTGGGTCGTGGTGAAATTCTGAGTCGATCTAAGCATGTCCGTCCGTCCGTCCGTCCGTCCGTCCGTCCGTCCGTCTGTTGAAATCACGCTAACTTCCGAACGAAACAAGCTATTGACTTGAAACTTGGCACAAGTAGTTGTTATCGATGTAGGTCGGATGGTATTGAAAATGGGCCATATCGGTCCACTTTTACGTATAGCCCCCATATAAAGGGACCCTCAGAATTAGCTTGTGGAGCCTCTAACAGAAGCATATTTCATCCGATCCGGCTGAAATTTGGTATATGGTGTTGGTATATGGTCTCTAACAACCATGCAAAAATTGGTTCAAATCGGTCCATAATTATATATAGCCCCTATATAAACCGATCCCCAGATTTGGCTTGCGGAGCCTCAAAGAGAAGAAAATTTCATTCGAACCGGCTGAAATTTGGTACATGGTGTTGGTATATGGTCTCTAACAACCATGCAAAAATTGGTCCACATCGGTCCATAATTATATATAGCCCCCATATAAACCGATCACCAGATTTGGCTTGCGGAGCCTAAAAGAGAAGCAAATTTCATCCGATCCGGCTGAAATTTGGTACATGGTGTTGGTATATGGTCTCTAACAACCATGCAGAAATTGGTTCAAATCGGTCCATAATTATATATAGCCCCTATATAAACCGATCCCCAGATTTGGCTTGCGGAGCCTCAAAGAGAAGAAAATTTCATCCGAACCGGCTGAAATTTGGTACATGGTGTTGGTATATGGTCTCTAACAATCATGCAAAAATTGGTCCACATCGGTCCATAATTATATATAGCCCCCATATAAACCGATCCCCAGATTTGGCTTGCGGAGCCTCAAAGAGAAGCAAATTTCATCCGATCCGGCTGAAATTTGGTACATGATGTTGGTATATGGTCTCTAACAACCATGCAAAAATTGGTCCACATCGGTCCATAATTATATATAGACCCCATATAAACCGATCTCCAGATTTGGCTTGCGGAGCCTCAAAGAGAAGCAAATTTTATCCGATCCGCCTGAAATTTGGTACATGATATTGGTATATGGTCTCTAACAACCATGCAAAAATTGGTTCATTGTCATAGTTAATTTTCTACAATAACCACCAAAATGTGACTTTTTAGGAACATAAATAATTTAGTGTTACTGTACAGCCCCCTATTAATTTAATATAATTACCATGGTTTTTTTATTCAGTTGCGTCATGACGAAAGATATTTGCAGACATTGATAAAGGACAATGTCACAAAAATACGAAAAAAAAAATATAATAATAAATTTGCGCCATTTAAAATACAGTCATAAACAGTACCAACTATTTTTTAACAAGTATATGTTATACGGCCGTAAGTTCGGCCAGGCTGAATCTTATGTGCCATCCACCATGGATTGCGTAGGAACTTCTACTAAAGACGGTCATCCACAATTGAATTACTTGGGTTGTGGCCGATGGCAAGGCATCTTAAAACTTGTTAACATCATCTTCTAAATTGTTAGTCCATGCGGGATATATGGTAGACAAAAGAAAGGTCGATTAAATACGTATATATTCAGTTCTTGACCGGTATATATGGGGAAGAAATAAGTACGAACCGATATGAACTTTTATGCGGTAATTATAGAGCCAGAATTGAAATATGGGAGTCGCTTTTTAAGGGGGCTATATACAATTGTGAACACGAGTCTATCAAAAATGGCAGATTTTTTAGTGTTTGGTAGATTGGTAGAATTCTTAATGTTTTGGAAGATTCCTCCCCAACTATGAAATACTTCATAAATTTTCTATAGAAATAACATATTGACAAAATTTTCTACAGAAATAAAATTCTGACAAAATTTTCTATAGAAATAAAATTTTGACAAAATGTTCTATAGAAATAAATTTTTGACAAAATTTTGTATAGATATTATATTTTGACAAAATTTCCTAAAGACATTAAATATTGACAAAATTTTTTATAGAAATAAAATTTTGACAAAATTTTCTACGGCAATAAAATTGGGGATCGGTTTATTTGGGGGCTATTTATAATATACATAGATCGATACGGACCAATTTTGGCATGGTTGTTATCGGCCATACACTAGCGAAATCTACCAAATTTCCACCGGATCGGATGAATTTTGCTTCTTCAAGAGGCTCCGGAGGTCAAATCTGGGAATCTGTTAATATAAGGGCTATTTATAATTATGGACCATATACTAACACCACCATATACTAACACCACGTTCTAAGTTTCAAACGGATCGGATGAATTTAGGTCCTTCAATATGCTCCGGAAGTCAAATCTGGGGATCGGTTTTTATAAGGGCTATATATAATTATGGACCGATATGGACCACTTCTGTCATGGTTGTTAGATACCATATACTTACACCACGTACCAAATTTCAACCGGATCGGATGAAATTTGCTTCTCTTAGAGGCTCCGCAAACCAAATCTGGGGATCGGTTTATATGGAGGCTATATATAATTATGTACCGATGTGGACCAATTTTTGCATGGTTGTTAGAGACCATATACCAACACCATGTACCAAATTGCAGCCGGATCGGATGAAATTTGCTTCTCTTATAGGCTCCGCAAGCTGGACCCCAGGGCCCGTTTATATGGAGGCTATACGTAAAAGTGAACCGATATGGCCCATTTGCTGCACCATCCGACCTACATCGATAACAACTACTTGTGCCAAGTTTCAAGTCGATAGCTTGTTTCGTTCGGAAGTTAGTGTAATTTCAACAGACGGACGGACATGCTTAGATCGGCTCAGAATTTCACCACGACCCAGAATATATATACAAATACTTTATGGGGTCTCAGAGCAATATTTAGATGTGTTACAAACGGAATGACAAAGTTAATATATCCCCCCATCCTATGGTGGAGGGTATAAAAATGCGGTTTATACTCAAAATCTATACAAATGTTACCCCACAAATGCTTATGTTTACTAATTCAATAGGGGTGGTTTAGGGTTTGATATAGTCGGCCCCGCCCGACTTTCTACTTTACTTACTTGTTATACCCACCACCATAGAATGGTGACGGGGGTATAATAAGTTTGTCATTCCGTTTGTAACACATCGAAATATCGATTTCCGAATATAGAAAGTATATATATTCTTGTTAAGGGAGAAATTCTAAGACGATATAAGCATGTCCGTCTGTCTGTCTGCTATAATCACGCTACAGTCTTCAATAATGAAGCAATCGTGCTGAATGAACTCTTCTTGGGCTTTTATAATTCGTAGCTTTTATCTAACTTGCCTGAAATTAGAAATCTAGAGGTATCTTTGCACCACATGTCTTATAATATTCTCTTAGAACTAACATACTTTTTAGTATTCAAAATTCAGTAGTTTGATATTATAATGACGACAAGGTTTATTTTATAATTTATATTTTTTTATCCGAATTATTAAACCAATGATGACCTTAGCCCGACAACATTTTCTTTCATATGAAGATACCCATTTTTAAGTCGCATCATTAAACTCTAAGGACAAAACGACTTCATTGAAAAGTTTATCGACTATAAGACATAGAAAACAACTTTACATCAGCATCAAAAAAGTATCTTCTATGCTAAGCATACACTGAAAAAAAAGCATACCCGGTTCCAAAGATTTTGTCTTTACTTTAAAAAATTTGGTATTGATTCCGAGCCAAAGAAGCGGAGAATACAAGTAAGGATATATTTAAGACACAATTCTCTTTTAAAATCGGGTTTTGTGTACTTGCTTCTAGGAAGCAAATTTTAATTTTTCGCTTTTTCAGCTTTTTTTCTTCATATGCTATCAAAGTCCTTTAAAAACAAGTTAACGACGACTTTATTTTCCAAATTAAGACTCGACTTCTAGTAGAAATTATTCTGTGTTTCAAGTACAAAACGTCTTTAAAATAAAGTGTTGAAAAACATGTCCTATATTTGAACGATTTTTTGCTTTGTAGTCAAGATGCAAAAAGACAGCAAATTTAAAGACAATTTCATTAAATTTAAAGATTTTTTCTAAATTATTAAAGTCAAGTTGACCTTAGCCCAAACATTTTTTCTATCATGTTATGATACCCATTTTCAAATCAAATCACTTAATTATAAGGACAATACGACTTCATCGAAAAGTTTATCGACCTTTGGTCATGGAAAAAAACTTTATACTAGAGAAATGCGTCTTCTATGCTAAGCAAAATTTGCATTCGTATTTTAAAGACATGAAATCTTTGACCTCACGACAATATTTTTTTCAGTGTACACCCATAGAAAAAATCATGAACGGCGTGGTCATTTCAAAACGATCCGTTCATGAAAGTGAACACACACGTGTTGTCAAACTGAGAACGGACGGGGTCAATCTGACAACGGAAAAATGACACCATGCGTTGTCAAAACAACAACCAGCTCTCATGATGTGACAACGTAATGGTTACGAATTTATAAACAAAATTAAAACAAGTATATACAGCACTAAGTTCGGCCGAGCCGAATCTTAAATACCCACCACCATGAACCAAATATTAGGGTTTCCTTTGAAATTTCAGGAGGGCTTGAGGACTTGAGGACACTTCCCGAAGATAATCAACAAATTTTTTAATTGAAATAAAAATCAATCACACAAATTAATAGTATCAATTAATTTTTTAATTGACTGTCAATTAATTTTTTAATTGATACTATCATTTCTGTGACTGAAGATTCTGGATTTATAAGAACCATTTTTTTTTTGAGTTTTAGAGGAATCATTAACATCTCTTGTAAGTGTGCAAGAAAATTATAAAATAACGTCTTGATTGAAATCTTAAATCTGTAGAGGTAAAATCTGGAAATTTTACATTGAGTTTCAAGCAATTTTCTTGATCAGTGCGCCTTCTACACCCTCAAGAAGTGAAGTCGGCCTATATGGAGGCATTACCAAATGGACCGATAAAACCTTAATCCGATATACGTTTTTGTGAGCCTAAAATACCAGAATATTTACAATTTCAGGCAAATCAGATAAAAACTACGGTTTCTAGAAACCCAAGGAGTTAAATCGGGAGATCGTTCTTATGGGTGCTATAGTAAAATATGGGCCGATACTCACCGTTTTCGGCACACCTCTTTATGACCCGAAAATACCTCTAGATTTCCAATTTCAGGCAAATAGGATAAAAACTTCGGATTCTAGAAGCCCAAGAAGTAAAATCGGGAAATCGGTTTATATGGGGACTATATCAAAACATGGACCGATATAGCCCATCTTCGAACTTGACCTGCCTGCAGACAAAATACGAGTTTGTGCAAAATTTCAGGACGATTGCTTCATTATTGAAGACTGTAGCGTGATTACAACAGACAGACAGACGGACAGACGGACATCGTTATATCGTCTTAGAATTTCTCCCTGATCAAGAATATATATACTTTATATAGTCGGAAATCGATATTTCGATGTGTTACAAACGGAATGACAAACTTATTATACCCCCGTCACCATTCTATGGTGGTGGGTATAAAAAAATCGCTACCGTGATTCGAACCTGTGTTGTCTGCACCATACCATTTAACAGTCGCCTTAGCACATTGCACCACCGGCGGAATTGTCATAACAATGTCTAGCGATTATTTTAACACTTTTCATGGCCAAAGGAAATGCCGTTCATGAAATTGTGAACGCCCGTGGACGAAATCGTGAAGATTCCGTTTTGATTTTTGTTTTCACGATTGTGGAACGAAATTTTTTCTATTAGTGTAGAAGATGCATTTTGGAGATATCTTTTATCTCACAACAATATATATTTTTTCAGTGCATATGAAAAAAAAAACACAAGCCAATTAATAGTAGACGAAATATATATTTCGAGTATAATAATTATACATAATAGTGCCAAATATTTGCAGCCAACTATGAAATGTTGATGATTAATTGCCAAAATGCACTATCCCTAGTTTTAATAACTGCAGGTTTTGCACTGGTGTTCAGCACTGTAAAAGGCAGTGCTTGTGAAGTCTTGTTTCCTGGGTGCTGTTTGAAAATGTAGCAAAGCAAAACATTCACATTGGCTTGGGAGGCTATTCAATTTTATAATTTTCGAATTTTTAACAATATAAACAAATTTGAAAATATTATCATAATTAAATTTTTTTTTTTTTAATTTTTTTTTTTTTTTTTTAAATTTAGGTGAGGATTTATGAGTCCATTTACATTTTAATTTATATGCGGGAGTTCCCACAATGCATTCATTATCACTGTGCAATGTTGTCTTGAACAACTGCCACTAAAGAATTGCATACCAAAGTGTCTGGTCATCCCTACGTACATGAAACAGTCCTGCCTCTCATAACATATATGGCCAGTATTTTATTAATTCAAATTTAACGCTTCGGGCCAACCTCAGGTTAATTTGTCTTTATCAGCTATTCACTAATATGGACCTTTACAATGTGCCTGCTTTTCGATTTGCTTGACAGCCAACCAGCAACTTCCTTTGCCATTTTGATCTGCTTCAGTATCTCCCACTTGTATTACAGTTTTTTAGGGTTTTTTTCTGGAGGTCTCCCTTGTTCAATTTGCCAGTAATTACATACTGTCATCGGACATTTCTTTTTATAGGGTCATCCCAATTGAAGGCAGGTAGCCTGTATTTACAAAAAATGTCCTTTGTTCGCTTGCCTTGCGGTATGATTGTGGCCATTTAGATGTGGCGATATTTATTGACTTCATTATTAGTCCACAAAGCTGCTGCATTTAAATTAATTTCCTTTGGTAATCGATATAGCAAGCAACTTTATTGAATGACCATGTTATTAATGAGCTCAGAAATTGGTTATTACCCTGCCAAGGTCCATTGTTCGGTAAAATATTAAAACAAAATTTGATAAATTGTTTTACATGATCGAAATGACTGCTTTATAGATATTCTCCAATTTGTGGACTGATATTTTCCAGAAACTATTCATGATTATTATGTACAGTAAACAAGTAACAATTGTATTCAGTTGTAGGCAGTCGTCTCAACTTTCCACAATTTCAATTGAGTTTTTATTTGAATTTGATATACGTGAACAAAATATTTTGCCAAATTTCACAAATAAAAGTATTCATCTCGAGGAACTATATTTGGCCAAATAGAAACTTTACGATTTCGATTACTACACCCTCAAAAAAAAAACAACAATCGCTTCTGTAACATATATCCCAAGCATATGTATTTTCAGGATTGGTCCAAACAAAATATTGTTTGTATTGTTCAAACATATTATGTTTCATCTTAGGGCATACACTGGTAGAAAAAAATTTAATGAAATTTTCTTTGTGTGGATATATTTTTAAAGCGTAAATTGTTAACTTCCATTATTTTACTTGCAGCATACTCTCTAGGTCTCCTTTCTAAACACAAATATGTTTATAGTCTATTTCTAAATTAATATATGTTTGCATCCAAACATATTATATTTATAAACATTTTATGTCCCAAACATAATTTGTTCTAACATAGTAACATATATGTCCCAAACATATTATGCTAGTTTATGAACATTATATGCTTGCACTTAAAAATATTGTAGTAAAAAAATTGAGTTCCAAACATATACTTTTTAAATGCAAACATATGAAAAACAGTCTTTTTCGTCCGTGTACACTGAAACAAGTGTTGAGCTTATGAATTTTTATGCAGCCTAAATTTTAGAACACGGAATTTACACAATAATAAAGACAATTTTTTTTAAAATAATGAAATTTTAATTAGAAGCAAGTTTCTAATCTCTACTTCAAACTTTTTTTATTAAATTTAAACAAATCTTCCCAATTTGCATCCCTAAGTTAAAGTCGTATGTCCGTACTTTAAGGCTAAATTTTCTTAGAGTAAAGAAGAACATTTTTAAACTGAAACAAGTATATACAGCAGTAAGTTCGGCCGGGCCGAATCTTAATTACCCACCACCATGAACCAAATATTAGGGTTTCCTTTGAAATTTCAGGAGGGCTTGAGGGCTTGAGGACTTGAGGACACTTCCCGAAGATAAATTTAAAGATTTCACCTATGAGGACTATATCAGATTCTGGATTTAATCCGATACACGTTTTTGTGAGCCTAAATACCAGAATATTTACGATTTCAGGCATATCGGATAAAAACTACGGTTTCTAGAAACCCAAGGAGTTAAATCGGGAGATCGTTCTTATGAGGGCTATACTAAAATATGGACCGATACTCACCGTTTTCGGCACACCTCTTTATGGCCCGAAAATACCTCTAGATTTCCCATTTCAGGAAAATTGGATAAAAACTTCGGATTCTGTAAGCCCAAGAAGTAAAATCGGGATATCGGTCTATATGGGGGTTATACCAAAACATGGACCGATACTCACCATTTGTGGCACACCTCTTTATGGTCCTAAAATACCTATAAATTTCCAATTTCAGGCAAATTGTATATAAACTAGGATTCTATAAACCCAAGATGTAGGATTCTAGGATTCTATAAACCCAAGAGATATATTAATGCACGTTACTTATATCAGGAGAAGTCTAAGGAATGTCATGAAAGATATTTGGAACGTATGAGATTTAACCTTAATGCTAATCCGAGATGTTTTTATAACTTTGTGAACTCTAAGAGGAATGTGACGAGTTTTCCAAATACACTTAGGTACTTGGACAAGGAGTGTTCGGATGTTCATGGAATTGCTAACTTATTTGCTGATTTTTTTGAGAAGACTTATGTTGAGTATTCGGCCGTTGTATATTACCCTTACAGGATTCGCACTTTCGATACGATTCCCAATATATGGTTTACGTCTGACGAGGTGTTAAGTGCACTTTGCTCCTTGAAATTAGATTTTAGCCCTGGCACGGATGGAGTTCCTTCAGCGGTATTAAGGAACTGTGCATCCGTGTTGTGCATTCCCCTGACGAATCTATTCAATTATTCTTTGTCATCAGGTTGTTTTCCTACGTTATGGAAGGAGAGCTACATTATACCCTTGTACAAGAAGGGGAATAGGACGGAGATAGAGAATTACAGGGGAATAGCCAAACTAAGTGCTATTCCGAAGCTTTTTGAACGATTGGTTACTGATAGACTCGTTCACTCATTAATGTCTATATTTTCGGTGTATCAACACGGTTTTATGAAAGGGAAGTCTACGTCGACAAATCTTATGAGGTAAACTCCATATATACATGATGCATTCTCAAGGCGTAATCAAGTTGATGTTGTCTATACTGACTTCAGCAAGGCCTTTGATAAGGTTAATCATCGTCTATTGTTGCATAAGTTATCTGCGCTAGGGTTTCCTCCAGCTTTACTATGCTGGATTTCATCCTACTTGTCTGACAGGGTTCAATGCGTTATGTTTAAGGGTCGAACATCTCGTAAGATATCGGTTACATCTGGGGTTCCTCAGGGAAGCCATATCGGACCAGTACTGTTCGCTCTTTATCTTGACGATTTGTCATCGGCCATCCATCATTCAAATATATTGATGTATGCGGATGATGTGAAATTATTTTCGTCCATTAGTACAACGGTTGACTCTTGTCGTTTACAGGGAGATCTGGATCTGGTTGTTCGCTGGTGTGACATTAATGGAATGTGTCTCAATTTCGGCAAATGCAAGAAGATGACCTTCTTTCGGTCCAATGCTTTATTGACGGAATATTATATTGACAACGTTAAATTGGAAGACGTTCAAATATTTAATGATTTAGGTGTGTTATTTGATCGCAGACTGACGTTTGATTCTCATGTTGAGTCAATTGTCTCCAGGGCTATGTTCACACTGGGTTTCATTAAGAGATGGTCGAGGGAATTTAATGATCCTTACCTTTCGAAACGTATCTATACCTCACTTGTCCGTCCGATCCTGGAATATGCGTCTGTCGTTTGGTCTCCCAGTTATCAATGTTATGTTGATAGAGTTGAATCGGTTCAGAAGAGATTTCTACTTTTTGCGTTACGTGGTTTAGGTTGGACTGATCCTCTGGATCTCCCTCCTTATGTAAATCGCTTGAAATTGATAGATTTACCGACTCTGGAGCGAAGACGTTTAGTGTTTGATGTAATTTTTATTAGTAGACTCCTGAAAGGTGAAATTAACTCACAGCAATTGATTAGTAAACTTGACATTAATGTTCCTTCACGTGTTACGCGACAATAGATTCCATTGAAACTACCCGTCGTTAGAAATAATTACGAGGAACACAGTTCCTTTTACCGCCTCTGTAGACATTACAATGAATTTAGCAACGTATTTGATTTATCTGATCCGATTCATATTGTTAAACGAGTTTTGATACACGTCGTCCAGCATCGTACACCACTTTAAGCTTTGCCATGGAACTTCGTTATAATTCTATCTAAGTCTTTACCCCGTACCTTGGAAAATTGGCTGTCTCGAGAACTGTTCCAGTAAAATTCTCTCCTGTTCTGATCGCATCACTGTTCCTGCCTTCCAAGTTGTTCCTGCTAACCTATATCATCTGTCAGCAAATTGTTCCTGCCTCTACCGTTCTATTTGTCTCTTCAATTTACTGCTTCCTGATTTACTGTTTCCTGATTGTTGTCTCACCGATTCCTATAATCTGATGGATTCGAATGTTCCTGTCACCAGCTTACATTTTTGTTCCCGTTTGTGACAATCCCGTTATTATGCCAACGTACACCAGTTTTTTTTCTTCTCAACTTCTTTTTTTCTGGTCGTAATTGTCACATTTTAAAGAAGTTGAGGCTATCTATTTTTGTTCATTTTATCCAGTTTTTTTATCGTTACATAATTTTTTTTCTGGTCCGCATTTCTTGTTTAACGTTAAAGTATATATAAACCTATTGTACTATTGAATTTATCTTCAAGCTGGCTTACCATAGCTGAATGAATAAATAAATAAATAAAATCGGGAGATCGTTCTATATGGGGGCTATACCGAAACATGGAATGATACGGACCATTTTCGGCACACCTTTTGATGGTCTTCAAGTACCTCTAGATTTTCAATTTCAGGCAAATTGGATAAAAACTACGGTTTCTATAAGCCAAAGAAGTAAAATCGGGAGATCGGTCTATATGGGGGCTATACCAAAACATGGACCGATGCTCACCATTTTTGGCACACCTCTTTACGGTTCTAAAGTAAAGTAAATTGGATAAAAACTGCGGTTTTTATAAGCCCAAGACCTCAAATCGGGAGGTCGGTTTATATGGGGACTATATCAAAACCTGGACCGATATAGCCCATCTTCGAACTAGACCTGTCTGCAGACAAAAGACGAGTTTGTGCAAAATTTCAGCACGATTGCTTCATTATTGAAAACTGTAGCTTGATTACAACAGACAGACAGACAGCCAGACAGACAGACGGACATTGTTATATCGTCTTAGAATTTCTCCCTGATCAAGAATATATATACTTTATATAGTCGGAAATCGATATTTCGATGTGTTACAAACGTAATGACAAACTTATTATACCCCCGTCACCATTCTGTGGTGATGGGTATAACAAGTATATAACAGATTGGCTGATAAGTCCCCGGTCAGGCACATAGATGGCGTCGCTAGTATTAAATGCATATTATTTTTAGATAGTACCATCCTTCAAATGATTCGTGTCAGAATTTGACGTCTGTAAGTCAATTAGTTTGTGAGATAGAGCGTCTTTTGTGAAACAACTTTTGTTATTGTGAAAAAAATGGAAAAAAAGGAATTTCGTGTTTTGATAAAATACTGTTTTCTGAAGGGGAAAAATGCGGTGGAAGCAAAAACTTGTCTTGATAATGAGTTTCCGGACTCTGACCCAGGGAAATCAACAATAATTGATTGGGGGGGCTATTCCAAAACATGGGCCGATTCACACCTCTTTGTGGTCATAAAATACCTCTAGATTTCAAATTTTAGGCAAATCGAATAAAAACTAGGGTTTCCAGAAGCCCAAGACCTCAAATCGTGGGATCGGTTTATATGGGAGCTATATCAAAACCTGGACCGATATGTTCGAACTTAGGTTGGGTTAGGTTAGGTGGCAGCCCGATGTATCAGACTCACTTAGACTATTCAATCCATTGTGATACCACATTGGTGAACTTCTCTCTTATCACCGAGTGCTGCCCGATTCCATGTTAAGCTCAATGACAAGGGACCTCCTTTTTATAGCCGAGTCCGAACGGCGTTCTACATTGCAGTGAAACCACCTAGAGAAGCTTTGAAACCCTCAGAAATGTCACCAACATTACTGAGATGGGATAATCCACCTCTGAAAAACTTTTTGGTGTTCGGTCGAAGCAGGAATCGAACCCACGACCTTGTGTATGCAAGGCGGGCATGCTAAACATTGCACCACGGTGACTCCGATCTTCGAACTTGTCCTGCGTGCAGACAAAAGATGAATCTGAGCCAAATTTCAGGACGATATCGTCATTATTGAAGACTGTAGCGTGATCACAACACACAGACAGACGGCTAGACGGACATGCTTATATCGTCTTACAATTTGTCCTGATCAAGAACATATATATTTTATATAGTCGGAAATCGATATTTCGATGTGTTACAAACGGAATGACAAACTTATTATAGTCCCATCGCCATTCTATGGTGGTGGGTATAAAAATCGTCTTTCAGCTGATATCTTTGCATCTTTAGATTTACGATAAAAACGCTTGATTACAAAAATAAGTTCACATACAGACATACGGGCATGGGGGCATACAGACATACCCAGGGGCTGGCCCTGAACAATATTGCACAAAGACACCATCCGTCCATCTCGTCTCCTTCTGGGTTTTGCAAATATATGCACTAACTTATAATACCCTGTTCCACAGTGTGGCGTAGGGTATAAAAACTGTATGCAGTGAAGAAAACCTTAAAGCTTTGTCGTACATCCGTTGTGATTGCCACACCAACAAATAAACAGAAACCAAATATAAGTTGTAAAGAGTTTTATGGAGTCTTTTTTGCCAATTTGAGACAAACTCACGGAAGATAGTAGTTTTATGACAATGTCTGCGCCATTTGTACGCCAAATGTTGTTCACGGATGATGATACGTCGTATCGTCGCCAATGTTGTTACAATAGTGTGGCTAACACTACCTAATGCATCTAAATTAAAATACATGGCATACTCTAGTAGTAAACAAGTATGTATATACGGCCGTAAGTTCGACCAGGCTGAATCTTAGGTATTCTCCACAATGGATTGCACAGAAAGTTATATATAGCTACATATAAAAGTGCTATAGCCTATTTGCAATACCAACCGACCAATATCACGGACGGACGGATATCGTTAGATCGACTACGAATTTAAACACAAAACAGAATGTATATACTTTATGGGGTCTGAGACCAGTATTTTGATGTGTTATAAACGGAATGACACATTTTATATACCCCCTCTATGGTGGAGTTATAAAGTCATCCAGTCATCTGTCTGTAGAATTCTACAACAAGTATATACAGCACTAAGTTCGGCCGGGCCGAATCTTAAATACCCACCACCATGAACCAAATATTAGGGTTTCCTTTGAAATTTCAGGAGGGCTTGAGGACTTGAGGGCACTTCCAGAAGATAAATTTAAAGATTTCACCTATGAGGACTATATCAGTTTCTGGATTTATAAGGACCATTTTTGTTTGAGTTTTAGAGGAATCATTAACATCTCTTGTAAGTGTGCAAGAAAATTATAAAATAACGCCTTGATTTGAAATATTGAATCTGTAGAAGTAAAATCTGGAAATTTTACATTGAGTTTCAAGCAATTTTCATGATCTGTGCGCCTTCTACATCCTCAAGAAGTGAAGTCGGTCTATATGGAGGCATTACCAAATGGACCGATAAAAACTTAATCCGATACACGTTTTTGTGAGCCTAAAATACCAGAATATTTACAATTTCAGGCAAATCAGATAAAAACTACGGTTTCTAGAAACCCAAGGAGTTAAATCGGGAGATCGTTCTTATGGGGGCTATACTAAAATATGGACCGATACTCACGGCTTTCGGCACACCTCTTTATGACCCGAAAATACCTCTAGATTTCCAATTTCAGGCAAATAGGATAAAAACTTCGGATTCTAGAAGCCCAACATATGGACCGATACCCACCATTTTCGGCACACCTCTTTATGGTCCTAAAATACCTCTAGATTTCCAATTTCAGACAAATTGGATAAAAACTACGGTTTCTATAAGCCCAAGACCCTAAATCGGGAAATCGGTTTATATGGGGGCTACACCAAAACATGGATCGATACTCACAATTTTTGGCACACGTATTTGTGGTCCTACAATACCTCTAGATTTCCGATTTCAGGTAAATTGAATAAAAACTGCGGTTTCTATAAGCCCAAGAAGTAAAATCGGGAGATCGGTCTATATGGTGGCTATACCAAAATATGGACCGCTACTCACAAGTTTTTGCACACGTATTTGTGGTCCTACAATACCTCTAGATTTCCAATTTCAGGTAAATTGAATAAAAACTGCGGTTTCTATAAGCCCAAGAAGTAAAATCGGGAGATCGGTCTATATGGGGGCTATACCAAAACATGAACCGATACTCACCATTTTTGGCACACCTCTTTATGGTCATAAAATACCTCTAGATTTCAAATTTCAGGCAAATTGGATAAAAACTTCGATTTCTACAAGCCCAAGACCCCAAATCGGGAGGTCGGTTTATATGGGGACTATATCAAAACCTGGACCGATATAGCCCATCTTCGAACTTGACCTGCCTGCAGACAAAAGACGAGTTTGTGCAAAATTTCAGCACGATTGCTTCATTATTGAAGACTGTAGCGTGATTACAACAGACAGACAGACAGACAGACAGACAGACAGACAGACAGACGGACAGACGGACATCGTTATATCGTCTTAGAATTTCTCCCTGATCAAGAATATATATACTTTATATAGTCGGAAATCGATATTTCGATGTGTTACAAACGGAATGACAAACTTATTATACCCCCGTCACCATTCTATGGTGGTGGGTATAAAAATCGTAGATTTTTTACTCTTTAGTAGATTGGCAGAATTCTTGCTGGTTTATTTTGAAAATAAACTAAGAGTTTCCCATAAAAATACAATTTTGACAAAATTTGTAAAATGTTGACAAAATTTTTTATAGAAATAAAATTTTGACAACATTTTGTATAGAAATAAAAGTTTTGACAAAATTTTCTGTAGAAATAACATTTTGACAACATTTTCTATACAAATCAAATTTTCACAAAATTTTCTATAGAATAAAATGTTGACAAAATTTTCTATAGAAATAAAATTTGGATAAAATTATATGTAGATATAAAATTTTGACAAAATTTTCTATAGTAATAAAACTTGGACACAATTTTCTCTAAAAATGAAACTTTGACAAAATTTTCGATAGAAATAAAATTTTGACAAAATGTTCTATCGAAATAAAACTTTGAGAAAATTTTCTATAGAAGTAAAACTTTGACAAAATGTTCTATAGAAATAAAATTTTGACAACATTTTTTATCGAAATAAAACTTTCACAAAATGTTCTATAGAAATAACATTTTTAAAAAATTTTTTTATAGAAATAAAGCTTTGAAAAAATTTTCTATAGAAATTAAATTTTGACAAAATTTTCTATAGAAATAAAACTTTGAGAAAATTTTCTACATAAGTAAAACTTTGACCAAATGACCTATAGAAATAAAACTTTGACCAAATGACCTATAGAAATAAAATTTTGACAAAATGTTCTATAGAAATAAAATTTTGACAAAATTTTTTATCGATATAAATTCTGGGAAAATTTTCTGTAGAAATAAAATTTTGAGAAAATTTTCTATAGAAATTAGTTTTTGACAAACTTTTATATAGAAATTATAGTTTGACAAAGTTTTCTATAGAAATAATACTTTGAGACAATTTTCTATAGCTGTAAAACTGTGACAAAATGTTCTATAGAAATAAAATTTCAATAGAAATGAAGTTTTGACAAAATTTTCTATAGAAATTAAATGTTGACAAAATTTTATATAGAATTTAAATTTTGACAAAATTTTCTAAAGAAATAAAACTTTGACAAAATTTTTGATAGAAATAAAATGTTGACAACATTTTCTATAAAAATAAAATTTTGACCAAATTTTCTGTAGAAATAAAACTTTGACAAAATGTTCTATGGAAATAAAATTTCGACAAAATTTTCTGTAGGTATAAAATTTTGACAAAATTTTCTATAGAAAGAAAACTTTGACAAAATGTTCTATAGAAATAAAATTACGACAAAATTTTCTGTAGATATAAAATTATGACAAAATGTTCTATAGAAATAACATTTTTTATCGAAATAAAATTCTGGGAAAATTTTCTTTAAAAATAAAACTTTGAGAAAATTTTCTATAGAAATTAAATTTTGACAAAATTTTGTATGGAAATTAAAGTTTGACAAATTTTTCTATAGAAAGAAAACCTTGAGAAATTTTTCTATATAAGTAAAACAGTGACAAAATGTTATATAGAAATAAAATTTCGACAAAATTTTCGATAGAAATAGAATTTTGACAACATTTTCTATAGAAATAAAACTTTGACAAAATTTTCTATAAAAATGAAACTTTGACAAAATTTTCGATAGAAATAAAATTTTGATAAAATTTTCTGTATAAATTAAATGTTGACAAAATTTTCTATAGAAATTAAATTTTGACAAAATTTTACTTAAAATTTTAATAAAACGTTGAGAAAATTTGCTATAGAAATAAAACTTTGACAAAGTGGTCTATAGAAATAAAATTTCGACAAAATTTTCTGTATATATAAAATTTTGACAAAATGTTCTATAGAAATAAAATTTTGACAAAATTTTTTATCGAAATAAAATTCTGGGAAAATTTTCTAGAGAAATAAAACTTTAAGAACATTTTCTATTGAAACTAAGTTTTGACAAAATTTTCTATAGAAATAAAACTTTGAGAAAGGTTTATATAGAAGTAAAACTTTGACAAAATGTTCTTTAGAAATTAAATTTCGAAAACATTTTCTGTAGATATAAAATTTTGACAAAATTTTCTATAGTAATAAAACTTTGACAAAATTTTCTATAGAAATAAAACTTTGAGAAAATTTGCTATTGAAATAAAACTTTGACAAAGTGGTCTATAGAAAAAAAAAAAAATCGACAAAATTTTCTGTATATATAAAATTTTGACAAATTTTTCTATAGAAATAAAATTTTGACAAAATTTTTTATCGAAATAAAATTCTGGGAAAATTTTCTATAGAAATAAACTTTGAGAAAATTTTCTATTACTATTGACAAACTTTGACAAAGTGGTCTATAGAAATAAAATTTCGACAAACTTTTCTGTATATATAAAATTTTGACAAAATGTTCTATAGAAATAAAATGTTCACAAAATTTTTTATCGAAATAGAATTCTGGGAAAATTTTCTATAGAAATAAAACTTTGAGAATATTTTCTATTGAAATTAAATTTTGACAAAATTGTATATAGAAATTTAATTTTGACAAAATTTTATATAGATATTAAATTTTGACAATTTTTTCTATAGCAATAAAACTGTGAGAAAATTGTACATAGAAGTAAAACTTTGACAAAATGTTCTATAGAAATAAAATTTCGAAAAAATTTTCTGTAGATATAAAATTTTGACTAAATTTTCTACAGTAATAAAACTTTGACAAAATTTTCTATAAAGAATAAACTGTGACAAAATTTTCTATCGAAATAAAATGTTGGCAAAAATTTCTGTAGACATAAAACTTTGACATAATGTTCTATGCATATGAAATTTTGACAAAATTTTTTAAGGATATGAAATTTTGACAAAATAAGATTTTTTCGTTTGGTAGGTTTTTGAATTGAAGAAAAAGGGTCGTGGGTTCAACACGTGCCACCAAAAAGAAAAATGATTGATGTAAACGAAATGGAAAGGGTTCAAAAATGATTTTTTTAATGCAAAAATAAACTTTTTTCAAAAAAATTGACAAATATACTTTTCCTCTGAAGATTAGGATATTCTTGTCGTTTAGTCAACGCATGGTTTTAAGCTGAAAGCAAAAGAACTATGTTAGGTATGATTGACGAACAAACCAACAATAAAAAACAAAAACAGATAAAGAAAGAGGATGCATGCTCAATATTAACCCAGCCAACTTTACTGAAATCGATTATTTGACTTTGGCAAAGGAAAAGTTTAATATTTGTATGCAAAGCCGACTGTCGAAAACATTTTTTTGGGAGGTTCGAGTGTAATTCACTTTGGGTTAAGTAAATGTGGTAATGCCGAAACGACCGTCCTTGCAGTCTATAGGGCTTTGACGAAATAAATTTGACAAATCTACTTTTATTCTCTTGGTTAAGCTACTGTTGTAGTTAAGTCAGGTTTTAAGCTGAAATCAAGACAACAAAAAAGATTTTTTTGGTTATAAAAGATTGATATTTTCGAAGAGATTCAAAAAAACTCTAACAAAAAAAAAACGTTTTCGGTATTTTTTCTTTGCGTGTATAATTATGAACCGATATGGAATAAGTTTTCCATGATGCTAAGAGAGCATATACTGACAAATTTCATCCGGATTGAATAAAATATTTGCTGAAAATTTCTTGGCCAACTTAATGTCTAACTGTGAGTTTATCATAAACATAAAGCTATTCAAGTATAAAATGCTTGTTGTCATCATCATCTGTATTTGTAACTTTTACGAAGCCAGAAAAGAGTTTAGAGAAAAGTAACGCCATTTAAGTAAATTATTTTAAAAGTTTATAACTTGAAAGGAACGCTATAAATAAGGATGTGTGTTTTTGTGTATACAATTTAACTATTATTTTTAACATTCATGAAATATATGTATTTCTGGTAGATACACAAAAATAATATTTTCTGACTGAGCGAATCACGAAATTTTTTGATCCAAGTAATTTTTAATTGAAATGATAATATCATAAATTAAAAAATTAATTGAACCAATTAACATGTATATACGGCCGTAAGTTCGGCCAGGCCGAAGCTTATGTACCCTCCAGCATGGATTGTGTAGAAACTTCTACTGAAGACTGTCATCCACAATCGAATTACTTGGGTTGCGGTAACTTTTGCCGATGACAAGGTATCTTAAAACTTCCTAATACCGTAATATATTCCACGTAGTCCATACGTGGTATATATTAAACTTAAAATGGCCCATTAAATACGTATATAATTAAGTTTTACACAATTTTCTATAGAAATAAAATTTTGACAACATTTTCTATAGAAGTAAAATTTGGACAAAATTTTCTATAGAAATATGATTCTAACAAAATTTTCTATAGAAATACTATTTTGACAAAATTTTCTATAGAAATAAAATTTTACAAAATTTTCAAAAGATTTAAAATTTTGACAACATTCTCTATAGAATTAAAATTTTGACAACATTTTCTATAGAAATAAAATGTTGCCAAAATTTTCTATAGGAATAAAATTTGACAAAATTTTCTATAGGAATAAAATTTCGACAAAATTTTCTGTAGAAATAAAATTTTGCTAGATTATTTTTGCTCGAGTGGCAAGCATGATTATTAACCGATATCGACCAATTTTTGTGTGATTGGGGATCGGCTATATATAACTATAGACCGATATGGACCAATTTTGGCATGGTTATTAGCGGCCATATATTAACACCACGTTGCAAATTTCAACCGGATCGGATGAATTTTGCTCGTCCAAGTGGCTCCGGAGTTCAAATCTGGGGATCGGTTTATATAGGGGCTATATATAATTATGGATTGAATGGTGCTTAGAGACTATATACTAATACCACGTACCAAAATTCAGCCGGATAGGATGAAATTTGCTTCTCCTAGAGGATCCGCAAACCAAATCTGGGAATCGGTTTATATGGGGGCTATGTATAATTATGGACCGATATGGACCAATTTTTGCATGGTTGTTAGAGACTATATACTAATACCATGTACCGAATTTCAGCCGTATCGTATGAAAGTTGCTTCTCTTTGAGGCTCCGCAAGCCAAATCTGGGGATCGGTTTATATAAGGGCTATATATAATTATGGACCGATGTGGACCAATTTGTGCATGGTTATTAAAGACCATATACTAACACCATGTACCAAATTTCAGCCAGATCGGATGAAATTTGCTTCTCTTAGAGCAATCGCAAGCCAAATTTGGGGGTCCGTTTATATGGGGGCTATACATAAAAGTGGACCGATATGGACCAATTTTTGCATGGTTGGTAGAGACCATATACTAACACCAAATTTGGGGGTCCGTTTATATGGGGGCTATACGTAAAAGTGGACCGATATGGACCAATTTTTGCATGGTTGGTAGAGACCATATACTACACCCTCAAAAAAAATCGCTTCTTTAACATATGTTCCAAACATATTTTGCAGGAAGCACATATATTATTGCATACTGCCGAAACATTAATATGTTTGTTTTATGTGAACATATTATATGTTTGGAAGCATTTTGAGCCAAAAATATTATATGCTTGGAAGAATTTTTCCCAAACACGATTGTGCTCATTCCCTAACATACTCGTAATTTTCACTTCCACGATTTTTTTTAGTTATTGGCACCTTTCTCTGTAATAAAAATAATGTTGAAGAAATTATTCACTTTTATAAATTTTTTAAATTTTACCTTTCGCCTGCACGGAGAATCGAACCGAGGACCATACAGTTTGTAAGCCAACACACTATCCACTGGGCTACGCAGCTGTTATAGTCACCAGTAGATAATTATCGTTTTAAGTTATATTTATATAGCATAGTTTGCAGCGCCCACGAGCCTATGCAAACATAACATTATTTAACAGAAACATACATTTGTTTGCCACGTGGAGCAGTGGTTAGCATGTCTGCCTTGCATGCAAAGGGTCGTGGGTTCAATCCCTGCTCCGACCGAACATTTTTTTTTTTTTTTTTTTTTTTTTTAATTTACACATTTATATTTATACTATATTATTTTTTTTTAAATGAAACTTCGAAATGTGCGTTATTAAAGATTTATAGTCAGTAACAGTGCTTGATATAAACGAAATTGACTGATTTTTGGATAAAATATTATTTTTTATTGCAAAAATAACAATCTTGTAATAAAAAACTGTTTTTGTACAAAACTTTAAAATTTGGAAGGAATTCAAAAACTAACAAAAGAAGAACGTGGAGTCGAGTATAAACATACATACATAATTTTATAATATAAACATAAATTTATTTAGGAGTGAACAGTTTTTTACTAGCATTTAACACCATCGCTCTAAAATTCCTTTCATTTTTCTTTAATAATTCATTTTAAAGAAAATAAACTTTTTAAATTGTTTTAGCTGTAAAACTCGAACTTAATGCCCGCTTTTATATTTGATGGTGTCCGTCAACTCCTCGTGGACTACTTTTTAATAAAGAGGAACTAAAGTTAGTTTTTTTACATTTTACTGTGTAATTTTTCACTATTTCCTCCTTATTTCATTTTACTGTCCCAACTCTAAAAAGAGTATAGTGCCCTTTCGTTATTTTTATGAAGACCCCTGATTTCTTTTAACGAACCAAGAAAAAAATTGTGCCCATAATGCCAAAATGATAAACAAAACATATGTCCACACATACATAAAATGCTGCTCTCAAGGCGAAAACATAAGCTGTTTGTTTTTCAAATGTCTATTCTCTTGGTTCAGAATGTATATTCTCTTTATTCAAATTAAATAATATTTAGACTTAAACATATCAAATTTTTGGCCTTATCATAAAACAGTTTTCCGAAACAACATACAAGCGGTTTCACAGAAATTGTTCTCTTTTGACTCTTTTGCTGTGTTATATTGATATCTTTCGTCAACTCTCCCGGTTTCCATCTCTATTTCTCTCTATACTCTCTCTGTCGCTTTGAATAAAATATCACAACATATGTATGTTTAGTCGAAATTTGTAAATTTATATATGTTTGTATTCACACATATGATTTTTATGAAACATTCATGCCCCAAACATAATATATTCTAACATATTAACATAGATGTCCCAAACATTTAGTGTTAGTTCAGGAACATTACATGTTCGCACTTAAATATATTGTGGTTTAAAATCGTGCCCGAAACACATTTTGTTTATATCGGAACATATGAAAAACATATTTTTCTAACAGTGTAACACCATGTACCAAATTTCAACCGCATCGGATGAATTTTGCTCCTCTACGAGGCTCCGGAGTTCAAATCTGGGGATCGGTTTATATGGGGGCTATATATAATTATGGACCGATATGGACCAATATTCGTATGGTTGTTAGAGACCATATACTAATACCATGTACCAAATTTTAGCCGTATCGGATGAAATTTGCTTCTTTTTGAGGCTCCGCAAGCCAAATATGGGGATCGGTTTATATGGGGGCTATATATAATTATGGACCGATGTGGACCAATTTTTGCATGGTTATTAGAGACTATATACTTACACCATGTACCAAATTTCAGCCGGGTCGGATGAAATTTGCTTATCTTAGAGCAATCGCAAGCCAAATTTGGGGGTCCGTTTATATGGGGGCTATACGTAAAAGTAGACCCATATGGAGCAATTTTTGCATGGTTGTTAGAGACCATATACTAACACCATGTACCAAATTTCAGCCGCATCGGATGAAATTTGCTTCTCTTAGAGCAATCCCAAGTCAAATTTGGGGGTCCGTTTCAATGGACCGATATGGCCCATTTGCAATACCATCCAACCTACATCAATAACAACTACTTGTGCCAAGTTTCAAGTCGATAGCTTGTTTCGTTCGGAAGTTAGCGTGATTTCAACAGACGGACGGACGGACGGACGGACATGCTCAGATCGACTCAGAATTTCACCACGACCCAGAATATATATACTTTATGGGGTCTTTGAGCAATATTTCGATGTGTTACAAACGGAATGACAAAGTTAATATACCCCATCCTATGGTGGAGGGTATAAAAATAGTCAGTCTAGTTATTTTTTGCGTTTGTTTTTTTGTTTGCCTAAAAAATTATTTGATTAATTAAATTATTATATAAGCTACATAAATTATTGGTTAAGCTGCTCTTGAAGTTTAGTCAACGCAAAAAAAAATTTGAAGTTGTTTCACAAGCAGAATCCGCCATCGATTTTTTCTTCTTCCGATGCAGTCGTTTTGGACAAGTATTAGAAAATACGAAATTAGACTATTTTAAGTTTGGAAAATAAAATTTCAAAAAAATTAAAAATCAATAAAAAAAGTAAAACAAAATATTAAAACAAATTAATTTCATATCCGTTGCACCCTCAAAAAAAAAAAAAAAATCGCTTCTGTAACATATACCCCAAACACATTTTGCTTCAAGCATATAACAGGTTGGCTGATAAGTCCCCGGTCTAACAAAGAAAAACAAATTTTTTTGTCAAAATTCGTTTTTATTATTCAACATAGTTCCCTTCAAGAGCGATACAACGATTATAACGACCTTCCAATTTTTTGATACCATTTTGGTAGTACTCCTTCGGTTTTGCATCAAAATAGGCCTCAGTTTCGGCGGTCACCTCTTCATTGCAGCCAAATTTTTCCCTGCGAGCATCATTTTGAGGTCTGAGAAAAAGAAAAAGTCGCTGAGGCCCGGATCTGGAGAATACGGTGGGTGGGGAAGCAATTCGAAGCCCAATTCATGAATGTTTGCCATCGTTCTCAATGACTTGTGGCACAGTGCGTTGTCTTGGTGGAACAACACTTTTTTCTTCTTCATATGGGGCCGTTTTGCCGCGATTTCAACCTTCAAACGCTCCAATAACGCCATATAATAGTCACTGTTGATGGTTTTTCCCTTCTCAAGATAATCGATAAAAATTATTCCATGCGCATCGCAAAAAACAGAGGCCATTACTTTGCCAGCGGACTTTTGAGTCTTTCCACGCTTCGGAGACGGTTCACCGGTCGCTGTACACTCATCCGACTGTCGATTGGACTCAGGAGTGTAGTGATGGAGCCATGTTTCATCCATTGTCACATATCGACGGAAAAACTCGGGTGTATTACGAGTTAACAGCTGCAAAACACCGCTCAGAATCATCGACACGTTGTTGTTTTTGGTCAAATGTGAACTCGCGCGGCATCCATTTTGCACAGAGCTTCCGCATATCCAAATATTGATGAATGATATGACCAACACGTTCCTTTGATATCTTTAAGGCCTCTGCTATCTCGATCAACTTCATTTTACGGTCATTCAAAATCATTTTGTGGATTTTTTTGATGTTTTCGTCGGTAACCACCTCTTTCGGGCGTCCACTGCGTTCACCGTCCTCCGTGCTCATTTTACCACGCTTGAATACCAATCAATTATTGTTGATTTCCCTGGGGCAGAGTCCGGAAACTCATTATCAAGCCAAGTTTTTGCTTCCACCGTATTTTTTCCCTTCAGAAAACAGTATTTTATCAAAACACGAAATACCTTTTTTTCCATTTTTTCACAATAACAAAAATTGCTTCACAAAAGACGCCCTATCTCACAAACTAATTGACTTACAGACGTCAAATTTTGACACGAATCATTTGATGGTTGACACTATATAAAAATAATATACATTTAATACTAGCGACGCCATCTATGTGTCAGACCGGTGACTTATCAGCCAACCTGTTATATTTTCAGGATTGGTGCAAACAAAATATTGTTTGTATTGTTCAAACATATTATGTTTCACCTTAGGGCATACACTGGTAGTAAAGAATTTTAATGACATTTTTTTGTGTGGATATATTTTTATTGCGCCAATTGGTTACTTCCATTATTTTACTTGCAGCATACTCTCCGGTTCTCTCTTTCTAAACACATATATGTTTATAGACTATTTCCAAATTAATATATGTTTGCATCTAAGCATATTATATTTACAAACATTTTGTGTCCCAAACATAATATGTTCTAATATATTAACATATATGTCCCAAACATGTTATGCTTGTTTATGAACATTTTATGCTTGCAATTAAAAATATTATGTTAAAAAATTTAAGCTCCAAACATATAATAATTACACCCAAAAGTTTTTTTCGTCCGTGTGGGATTTGAACTTGTGCCGTTTGACTCTTTCACTTCCATGGAAGTTCTTTTGAGAAGATTTTGTAAATGTAAATAACTGTAACACAAGATAATAATTTTTGATGTACTCGTATAGTTGTATGAATTTTATCAAACCCTTAATTTAACGTCCTTAAATTCTATAACAGTTTGCATACGTAACAAACAATGTTCACTTTATAGTCCTAACCAAATGCAGACTTCTTAAAATGTCGTCCTGACCTTACTTAAAATATGAAAGGGAAAATTGTGAAAAACTCCCCAAGGCTTTATGTGCACACCTAACGCAATAACTATATTACATCTAATTACATTGTCCCATCGTAGCTGCCGGTAAGAGTGGCAAGACGTATCATTACGTATCAGAAAGTAAACTTTTTTTTTGCTCTTTCCTTTTACTTTTATAGGACAACATGTTTACTTGACCTTACTCTGGAAATTAAAGTTTCAAATTTCATTAGCATCTAAATGGTCAAACGTTGATGTCTATATAGGGTAAGAGAGTTTTATTACATTTAAGATTTTCTTTAATATTTAGGCTAGCTACTGTTTCCAATTTTCATACACGGACGACTGTTTATACCCCGAGCCACATGTGGAACAGGGTATTATAAATTAGTGCATATGTTTTCAACACCCAGAAATATAGAAGATAGACCTATGGTGTCTTTGACAATATTGCTCAGGTCCGGCCCCTGAGTCGATCTAGCCACGTCCATCTGTATGTGAACACATTTTTGTAATCAAAGTCTAAACTCAAAAAAAAGTTTACTTGGATTCAAAGACCTTTTAGCCTTCCCTTAAGGATTTTGGTATTGATTCCGTGCCAAAAATGTGGCTTCTTTAAAATAAAGAAATTTCTTAGCGACCGCCTCATAGGTAAATCTAGGACCAATAAAATTAAAATTAGGATACAGGTCTCATTTATCAAATTTTGATTCTCTTTTCGCGGTTTATAAATAAAGGTACTCACGTACAAACAAATGCCAGTTTAAAAATCCAAATTACAAATTCACAGTAAAAAATGTTTTTTTTTCCACGAAAACTTTACACCAAAGACGCTAAATCCTCAAAATAAGTCTTAACCTATATTTGAAGCGTTTTTATCTTACATCTAAAGTTTCAATATTTCAGTTATTTGAAGGCCATTTTCTTTAAATCAAAAATGTGTTTCTTTACATTAGAGAAAATTAGTCTCTAGATTAAAACCCAGGTAGGTCGCTAAAAAGTTCTTTATTTTAAAGAAACCGCATCTTTGGCTCGTAATCAATACCAAAAAACTTAAGGGAAGGTCAAAATCTTTGGATGAAAGTAAACTTTTTTTGAGTGTACAAAGTTCAAGATGGGCTTATTTGTAGTAAAATTTAAAGAAATAATGAACTATTTTGTGAGAAGTACGAATTTAGTAAATGTTTATGATTCATTTGTGTGTACTTTTTTCCCGTTTTTTAGTTCATTTAACTGACGGACGCCAAAATTTATTAGAGAAAAGGAAACTTTCTGTAAACATTATAATTCCATGAACTAAAATAATTGGCTTTAGTGAAATAGCGGGTTCACTTTGTTTATACCCTCCACCATAGGATGGGGGATATATTAACTTTGTCATTCCGTTTGTAACACATCGAAATATTGCTCTAAGACCCCCATAAAGTATATATATTCTGGGTCGTGGTGAAATTCTGAGCCGATCTGAGCATGTCCGTCCGTCCGTCCGTCTGTTGAAATCACGCTAACTTCCGAACGAAACAAGTTATCGACTTGAAACTTGGCACAAGTATTTGTTATTGATGTAGGTCGGATGTATTGCAAATGGGCCACATCGGATCACTTTTATGTATAGCCCCCATATACGCGGACCCCCAAATTTGGCTTGCAGGCCTTCTAAGAGGAGCAAATTTCATCCGATCCGGCTGAAATTTGGCACAAGGTGTTAGTATATGATCTCTAACAACCATGCAAAAATTGGTCCACATGGGTCCATAATTATATATAGCCCCCATATAAACCGATCCCACGATTTGGCTTTCGGAGCCTCTAAGAGAAGCTAATTTCATCCGATCCGGCTTAAATTTGGTACATGGTGTTAGTATATGGTCTCTACTAACTATGCAAAAATTGGTCCACATCGGTCAATAAGTATATATAGCCCCCATATAAACCGATCCCCCGATTTGGCTTGCGGAGCCTCTAAGAGAAGCAAATTTCATCCGATCCGGCTGAAATTTGGTACATGGTATTAGTATATGGTCTCTAACAACCATGCAAAAATTGGTCCACATCGGGCCATAATTATATATAGCCCCCATATAAACCGATCCCACGATTTGGCTTGCGAGGCCTCTAAGAGAAGCAAATTTCATCCGATCCGGCTGAAATTTGGTACATGGTGTTAGTATATTATCTTTATCAACCATGCAAAAATTGGTCCACATCGGTCCATAAGTATATATAGCCCCCATATAAACCGATGCCCAGATTTGGCTTGCGAAGCCTCTAAGAGAACAAAATTTCATCCGATCCAGCTGAAATTTAGTACATGGTGTTAGTATATGGTCTCTACTAACTATGCAAAAATTGGTCCACATCGGTCAATAATTATATATAGCCCCCATATAAACCGATCCCCCGATCGAGGCCTCTAAGAGAAGCAAATTTCATCCGATCCGGCTGAAATTTGGTACATGGTGTTAGTATATTATCTTTATCAACCATGCAAAAATTGGTCCACATCGGTCTATAATTATATATAGCCCCCATATAAACCGATCCCCCGATTTGGCTTGCCGAGCCTATAAGGGAAGCAAATTTCATCCGATCCGGCTGACATTTCGTACATGGTGTTGGTATATGGTCTCTAACAACCATGCAAAAATTGGTCCACATCGGGCCATAATTATATATAGCCCCCATATAAACCGATCCCACGATTTGGCTTGCGAGGCCTCTAAGAGAAGCAAATTTCATCCGATCCGGCTGAAATTTGGTACATGGTGTTAGTATATTATCTTTATCAACCATGCAAAAATTGGTCCACATCGGTCCATAATTATATATAGCCCCCATATAAACCGATGCCCAGATTTGGCTTGCGAAGCCTCTAAGAGAACAAAATTTCATCCGATCCAGCTGAAATTTAGTACATGGTGTTAGTATATGGTCTCTACTAACTATGCAAAAATTGGTCCACATCGGTCAATAATTATATATAGCCCCCATATAAACCGATCCCCCGATTTGGCCTTTGGAGCCTCTAATAGAAGCAAATTTCATCCGATCCGGCTGAAATTTGGTACATGGTATTAGTATATGGTCTCTAATGACCATGCAAAAATTGGTCCACATCGGTGCATAATTATATATAGCTCCATATAAACCGATCGCCAGATTTGACCTCCGGAGCCCCTTGGAAGACCAAAATTCATCGGATTCGGTTGAAATTTGGTACGTGATGTTAGTATATGGTATCCAAAAACCATGTATGAATTGGTTCGTATCAGTCCATAATTATATAAAGCTCCCATATCAACCGATCCCCAGATTTGACCTCCGGTGCCTTTTGGAGAAGCAAAATTCATCCGATCTGGTTGAAATTTGGTAAGTGGTGGTAGTACATGATATTTAACAACCATGCCAAAAGTGGTCCATATCAGTCCATAATCATATATAGCCCCCATATAAACCGATCCCGAGATTTGGTTTTGGAGCCTCTTGGAGGAGCAAATTTCATCCGAGTCAGTAGAAATTTGGTACATTGTGCTAGTATATGGCCGTTAACAACAATGCCTAACTAGGTCCATATCGGTCTATAGTTATATATAGTCCTCAGATAAATCGATCGCCAATCACACAAAAATTGGTCCATATCAAGTTCATAATTGTATATAGCCCCCATATAAGCGACCCCCATATTTCAATTTTGGCTCTCTACGTATCGTGCAAAAAGTCCATAACGATTTGTAATTATTTGTAGACTTAGCTATACATAACTTTTTGTATAATATATACCACGTATGGACTAACTCACAATTTAGAAAACGATGTTAAGAAGTTTTAAGATACCTTGCCATCGGTAAGTATTACCACAACGCAAGTAATTCGATTGTGGATGACAGTCTTTCGCAGAAGTTTCTACGCAATCCATGGTGGAGGGTACATAAGATTCGGCCTGGCCGAACTTATGGCCGTATATACATGTTTTTATATAAATAGATGGACTGATATTAACTATTTTTTACCTAGCTCTTTATGGACTTATAATCCCACTCGATTTTAAATTTCAAGCGAATCGAAAAACCTGGACCTATTCAACGCATTTTCCTACTTGTCCTGCTTGCAGACACAAAATGAGCTTATGACAAGTAACTTCATTATTGGAGGCTATAGCATGATTACCACAGACAGACAGACATCATTAGGTGGTCAATAAGATATATTCTTTGTACACCCATAGAAAAAATCATGCACGGCGTGCTCATTTCAAAACGATTCGTTCATGAAAGTGAATCAACACACATGTGGTGTCAAACTGAGAACAGGCGGTGTCAATCTGACAACGATAAAATGACACCATGCGTTGTCAAAACAACAACCAGCGTTCATGATCTGAAAACGTTATGGTTACGACTTTATAAACAAAATTAAAAAAAGATTTCCGCTAGCGTGACTCGAACCTGTGTTTTCTGCACCATACGCGTTAACAGTCGTCTTAGCACATTGCACCACCGAGGAGTTGCCATAATAACGTCTAACGATTATTTTAAGACTTATCATGGCCAAAGAAAAACGAATGCCGTTCATGAAATCGTGAGCGCCCGTGGACGAAATTGTGAACATTCCGTTTTGATTTTTTGTGAACGTTTCCGTTTCATTTTGTCACCGTCCGTTCACGAATATGCAACGTAATTTTTTCTATTAGTGTATGATCGGAAATCGATATTTAGTTGTGTTACAAAATGTTACAAAATGGTCAACCTGTTATACCCCCATCATCATCCAATGGTGATGGCCATAATAAAATAAGGTAGGCAATTGTTAAGGTCTGCATACGCACCCTGCGGTGTATTACAACCGACAACGTCTCTGCCTACATTTAATCCCGATTTCCATTTTGACAGCAAACAAATATATAATCTAAATGAAGTCAATTCCAGACATTTTTTTCTAAATCTTTTATTTAAGTTTATTTGATTATTTTTCTACCCCAAAAAAAAGAAACTGAAATCATTTGGAATATCAACGATGTCTACGAGTACATAGATGGATGGATGAATAAGTGGATGCCAGCGTACGTTCCTAAATTTTTCTCTTTCAATTTTAAGCCAAAAACTCTACAACTTTGTTCGTTATTTTCCCCAATTTGTTACTATTGTCCTTGTTGGTGTTGTTGGTGTTGTTGTTGTTGTGGTTTTTGTTGCTATTGCTTGAACATAATGCTGATATTATTTACATCAACGACTTGTGCAAATATGAACGACAGGATGTCTGTATGCCCATGGATTATATGCCTTACGTCTTAGTTTTCTTCATAAAAAAAAGAAATTTAAAGAAACTTACAGACATTTTCCATTGTTGAATCGTTACATTGGGGATGAAATGGATTTGTTTGAGCCTCATATAAATAACTTAATGCATATGTTTTCCAGACAGATGTGCCTTTGTCGATTTGAATCCGAGTTTTCATATAGAGACTTGTGGAAAACTTTAAATAGCAATATGACCCGCTTTTTGTAGGAGTTCCCTGTGTGTTTTGCTATTTGCCCCTACTCTGTATTCTCAGAGAAAAAAAGCAAAATATAAATGGTTTCATTTCCTTCTAACGGCTCTGAAAAAACTTTGTTGGTAAAAAATTTAGTTTCGGAATATTATTGTGGATGAACAACAATCAGAAATGTCATCATCATTACTGAGAGGGGACAATCGTCTGATGAAAATCTTTTTGGTGTTTGTTCGGAACTGGACGTGAATCCAGGACCCACTGTATGCAAACTTCCCAAACAGGTTCTGTATCAAGCATATATATTTTTAGTCCAAATAAAATATTGTTTATATTGTTCAAACATATAACGTTTCATCTTAGGCATACACTGATAGAAAAAAACTCTTAATGTCAATTTTTTGTGTGTATATATTTTTAAGGAGCCAATTGGATACTTCCATTGTTTTACTGCAAGTATACTGTATACTCTCTCGGACTCTCTTTCTAAACACATATATGTTTATAGGCAGTTTCTAAATTAATATATGTTTGCATCCACATATATTATATTATAAAACAAGTAAAGGGTGATTTGTTAAGAGCTTGATAACTTTAAAAAAAAAAAAACGCATAAAATTTGCAAAATCTCATCGGTTCTTTATTTGAAACGTTAGATTGGTCCATGACATTTACTTTTTGAAGATAATTTCATTTAAATGTTGACCGCGGCTGCGTCTTAGGTGGTCCATTCGGAAAGTCCAATTTTGGGCAACTTTTTCGAGCATTTCGGCCGGAATAGCCCGAATTTCTTCGGAAATGTTGTCTTCCAAAGCTGGAATAGTTGCTGGCTTATTTCTGTAGACTTTAGACTTGACGTAGCCCCACAAAAAATAGTCTAAAGGCGTCAAATCGCATGATCTTGGTGGCCAACTTACCGGTCCATTTCTTGAGATGAATTGTTCTCCGAAGTTTTCCCTCAAAATGGCCATAGAATCGCGAGCTGTGTGGCATGTAGCGCCATCTTGTTGAAACCACATGTCAACCAAGTTCAGTTCTTCCATTTTTGGCAACAAAAAGTTTGTTAGCATCGAACGATAGCGATCGCCATTCACCGTAACGTTGCGTCCAACAGCATCTTTGAAAAAATACGGTCCAATGATTCCACCAGCGTACAAACCACACCAAACAGTGCATTTTTCGGGATGCATGGGCAGTTCTTGAACGGCTTCTGGTTGCTCTTCACTCCAAATGCGGCAATTTTGCTTATTTACGTAGCCATTCAACCAGAAATGAGCCTCATCGCTGAACAAAATTTGTCGATAAAAAAGCGGATTTTCTGCCAACTTTTCTAGGGCCCATTCACTGAAAATTCGACGTTGTGGCAGATCGTTCGTCTATTCATGATGAAATGTCAAAGCATACTGAGCATCTTTCTCTTTGACACCATGTCTGAAATCCCACGTGATCTGTCAAATACTAATGCATGAAAATCCTAACCTCAAAAGAATCACCCTTTATAAACGGCCGTAAGTTTGGCCAGACCGAATCTTATGTACCCTCCACCATGGATTGCGTAGAAACTTCTACGAAAGACTGTCATCCACAATCGAATTACTTGGGTTGTGGTATCTTAAAACTTCTTAACATCGTCTTCTAAATTGTGAGTTAGTCCATACGTGGTATATATAAGACAAAAAATGTATGTATAGGTAAGTCTACAAATAATTACGAATCGATATGCACTTTTGCACGGTACGTAGAGAGCCAGAATTGAAATATGGGGGTCGCTTATATGTAGGCTAACATATATACAATTATGAACTTAATTTAGACCAATTTTTGTGTGATTGGGGATCGATTTATCTGAGGGTTATATATAACAATAGACCGATATGGACCTAGTTACGCATGGTTGTTAACGGCCATATACTAGCACAATGTACCAAATTTCAACTGACTCGGATGAAATTTGCTCCTCCAAGTGGCTCCAAAACCAAATCTCTGGATCGGTTTATATGGGGGCTATTGTGATTATGGACTCATATGGACCACTTTTGGCATGGTTGTTAAATATCATATACTACCACCACGTACCAAATTTCAACTAGATCGAATGAATTTTGCTCCTCCAAAAGGCACCGGAGGTCAAATCTGGGGATCGGCTTATATGGGGGCTATATATAATTACGGACTGATATGAACCAATTCCTGTATGGTTGTTGGATACCATATACTAACATCACGTACCAAATTTCAACCGTATCCGTTGAATTTTGCTCTTCCAAGGGGCTCCGGAGGTCAAATCTGGGGATCGGTTTATATGGAGGCTATATATAATTATGGACCGACTTCGACCATATTAACACCACGTACCAAATTTTAACTGAATCAGATGAATTTTGGAATTCCAAGAGGCTCCGGAGGTCAAATCTATTGATCGGTTTATATGGGGGCTATATATAATTATTGACCGATGTGGACCAATTTTTGCATGGTTGTTAGAAACTAGAGATGTGCGCGTGACACGAAATTCTCGTGACACGCGTGCTTCACGCGAGAATCACGTGAGTCGTGAACAAAATCCAAAGCAAGTCTCGTGAATGGGCGTGAATGGGACTAACATAAATATTTCGTGCGTGAGTGTGCGTGAGAAATAAAGTCGGTTCGTGAATGTGCGTGAATAAAATTTCTGCAAAATCACACTCACGAAAAAAATCAAGATTTAATTCATATTCGTATTTTAACTGAAATTAATTTAGCTCTCGAACTATATTCTATTTTTGAAGTTTGTTACCTTTGCAGATTTCCGTTTGGAAAATGTCGTGAGGTTCGTGAATTTGTCGTGAATCACGAGAATTATCGTGAATCGTGCGTGAACGTGAGTCTTTAAAAGTAGTTCGTGCGTGAGCGTGCGTGAGTACTGGTTTTCATTTCGTGAATGTGCGTGAGTGGGATTGGCTACAACGCGTATCGTGCGTGAGCGTGCGTGAATAAACATTTTGTTTCGTGAATGTGCGTGAGTGTGAGTAAAATTTCAGTCACGCGCACACCTCTATTAGAAACCATATACCAACACCATGTACCAAATTTCAGCCAGATCGGATAAAATTTGCTTCTCTTAGAGGCTCCGCAAGCCAAATCGGGGGATCGGTTTATATGGTGGCGATATATAATTATGGACCGATGTGGACCAATTTTTGCATGGTTGTTAGAGACCATATACTAACACCATGTACCAAATTTCAGCCGGATCGGATGAAATTTGCTTCTCTTAGAGCAATCGCAAGCCAAATTTGGGGGTCCGTTTATATGGGGGCTATACGTAAAAGTGGACCGATATAGACCAATTTTTGCATGGTTGTTAGAGACCATATACTAACACCATGTACCAAATGTCAGCCTTTCTCTTAGAGGCTCCGCAAGCCAAATCGGGGGATCGGTTTATATGGGGAAAATATATAATTATTGACCGATGTGGACCAATTTTTGCATGGGTGTTAGAGACCATATACCAACACCATGTACCAAATTTCAGGCGGATCTGATGAAATTTGCTTCTCTTAGAGGCTCCGCAAGCCAAATCGGGGGATCGGTTTATATGGGGACTATATATAATTATGTGCCGATGTGGACCAATTTTTGCATGGTTGTTAGAGATCATATGCTGACACCATATACCAAATTTCAACCGGATCGGATGAAATTTGCTTCTCTTAGAGGCTTCGCAAGCCAAATCTGGGGATCAGTTTATATAGGGACTATATATAATTATGGACCGATGTGGGCCAATTTTTGCATGGTTGTTAGAGACTATATAACAACACCATGTACCAAATTTCAGCCGGATCGGATGAAATTGGCTTCTCTTAGAAGATCCTCAAGCCAAATCTGGGGATCAGTTTATATGGGGACTATATATAATTATGGACCGATGTGGACCAATTTTTGCATAGTTGTTAGAAACCATATACCAACACCATGTACCAAATTTCAGCCAAATCGGATGAAATTTTCTTCTCTTAGAGGCTCCGCAAGCCAAGTCTGAGGATCAGTTTATATGGGGACTATATATAATTATGGACCGATGTGGACCAATTTTTGCATGGTTGTTAGAGACCATATACCAACACCATGTACCAAGTTTCAGCCGGATCGGATGAAATTTGCTTCTCTTAGAGGCTCCGCAAGCCAAATCGGGGGATCGGTTTATATGGGGGCTATATATAATTATTGACCGATGTGGACCATCCCATCCGACCTACATAATAGGTAGGTTGTTTCGTTCGGAAGTTCTCAGATCGACTCAGAATTTTACCACTACCAAGAATATATATACTTTATGGGGCCTTAGAGCAATATTTCGATGTGTTACAAACGGAATGATAAAGTTAATATACCCCCATCCTATGGTGGAGGGTATAAAAAAAGTATTATATCCCAAACATAATGACCGTGGGGGATCTAACATATTAACATTTACATCGCAAACATGTTATACTAGTGTGTGAACATTATATGCTTGAACTTAAATATAAAGTGCAAAAATTTTAAGTTCCAAACATATAATTTTTACACCGAAAAATATAAAAAACAGTATTTTTCGTCCGTGACTGTTGTCCTACATTTCTGTAGAAAATTTAGTCAAAATTTTATTTCTATAGAAAATTTTATTAAAATTCCATTCCTATAGAAAATTTTGCTAAAACTTTATTTCTATAGAAATTTTGTCTGAATTTTATTTCAATAGAATTTTTTTTTTTAAATTTTATTTCTTTTCTATTGAAATAAAATGTCCATTCTTTTTGTTTTGTTATTGTTGGTTTTGTTCTTTAAGCATTGTTGTTGTTTTTATTGCAGCTTAAAACCATACATTGACTAAACTACAAGTGTAGCTTAACCAACAGAGGAAAATAATGTTTGTCAAATTTATTTGGGCAAAGCCCTATAGACTGCAAGATGGTTGGATGGACGCACGTTTCGGAATTCCCACATTCCTCATCAGCATCCTCTACTTGCAGCAAAACTATCAACCAATTATCAGAATAAATTCAGGCAGTTCATTAAACCCAACAATGAACCACACTTGAACCTCCCGAAAAAAGGTTTTGTATGATAGCCGAAATAAAATTTTGAAAAAAGTTTGTATAGAAATAAAATGTTGACAAAATTTTCTATAGAATTAAAATTTTGACAAAATTTTCTATAGAAATAAAATGTTGACAAAATTTTCTATAGAATTAAAATGTTGGCAAAATTTTCTATAGAAATAAAATGCTGGCAAAATTTTCTATAGAAATAAAATTTGGACAAAATTTTTTATAGAAATAAAATTTTGACACAATTTTCTATAGAAATAAAATTTTTACGAAAATTTTTATAAAAATAAACTTTTTACAAAATTTTCTATAGAAATTAAATTTTGACAACTTTTTCTATAGAAATAAAATATTGACAAAATTTTCTATAGAAATAAAATTTTGACAAAATTTTTTATAGAAATAAAATTTTGGCAAAATTTCATATAAATCCAGCATCGGGTTTAGTCTCAATATGAAGAAACTTTAAATTTAACTACGTGAAGAGTGCCATTGGAGCCATCCTTTCTGAGGTAGTATGTCTCACTAAATTCACCTGAAACTATATATCTTTTCAAGTAACTTTCTACGATGTAGAGTTTTTCAAAGGACACTATTATGTGTAATTCATGGTTTCATTTAAGATTCGGTCCGACCGAACTTGCGAATATACTTTTTACCTTAATCCAATTGGGTCGTGTGTCTCCTATTGTCATAAAACTACTACTACTTACTACGAAATCTCAAAATGGGTCTTATTTGAGGAACAACGCAAAGATTAGTGTATAATGTAAACGAAATCCAATGTGATTTTGGAATGAAAAGTTTTTTTTTTGTCAAAAGTGTTTTACCCTCATTTTCATGAAGCTCCGTTAGTGCTCCGTTAGCTAACGAATTTTTAAACCGTACCATGGACATATCTGTCATCTTGCCTATATATTCCACATGCCAGTTAGAAATTTAACTGCTGAAAATTTTTCAGTTAAAGTTAAGCAGAGAGAAGATATTTGCAATTTACTTTCTGTTAACTGGCAGTTAAAGCCTAACGGAGCTACAAGAAAATGGCCGTTAATGTTGTAATTTTTGTTGTTAAAAGTTTGAAAGTTTCTTTGCTTATGTGTTTGTATAGGAAAACATTTTTTCTACAAAATATTTTAAATGGTTTGTAGAAATTTAGTTAAAGAAATCTCTGTGATTTTTTCATATAATTTTTCCATTTATTGTAGTCTCTATCACATTAGTGCTACAAAATATACCACCATTGGAAATAAATTATATTTGCCTTAAATCAATTTAAACAAAGTTTTTTTCTCCAAAGGATGCTTTCCAACAATTCCTTTACGCTAACAGTCTACGTAGACATATCCTTACAGTCCTTGCTCGCAGAATGTATGTCTATGAGGCTGTTGCAAAATTTATCTCTGTATGTACCTCATTCCCAGCACCAACTAAGGAAACAAATCGTGCCAAATAAGAATGATGTACCCATCTTACTTCAATAGCAGTGCGAAACAGCAAATGATATTGCGCCATGGTAAATTGCTGTAAACATTGGCAATGAAATATAAGGGTAGTAGGAATTTTCCATAACCACAAGAACGAGTTTTTAAACTGTTTTATACCTTGGATATTAATGTTAGTGGGAGTATTCATTGAGGGGACCAAAACACTAACATTTCTTCTTGATAGGTTAAAAATGTTCTGCCACGAAAGCCGTCAGCCGTTTATAAATTATATCCGTTCCAAATTGGAAATCACGTTAAAATGCTGTTAATGTTTGTTTCCTTGTTCATCAGTATTTGCTTCTATACATATTTCTATGAAATTGCATTTAATTTCAATAGAAATAAAATTTTGACAAAAATTTTTATAGAGATAAAATTTTGACCAAGTTATCTATAAAATTTTTTTTTTTTGAGAAAATTTTCATAAGAAATAAAATTTTGAGAAAATTTGCTATAGAAATAAAATTTTTAGAACATTTTCTATAGAAAACAATGGTGAGAAAATATTCTATAGAAATAAAATTTTGAGAAATTTTTGTTTAGAAATAAAACTTTGAGAAAATGTTCTAATAAATAAATTTTCTATAGAAATTAAATTTTGACAAAATTTTCTATAGAAATAAATTGTTGACAAAAATTTCTATCGAAATAAAAATTTGACAAAATTTTCTATCGAAATAAAAATTTGACAAAATTTTCTATAGAAATAAATAAAATTTGGACATAATTTTCTATACGAATAAAATTTTGACAACATTTGATTTTGAAATAAAATGTTGACAAAATTTTCTATCGAAATAAAATTTTGAAAAAATTTTCTATCGAAATAGAATTTTGACAAAATTTTATTTCGAAATAAAATGTTGACAAAATTTTCTATCGAAATAAAATTTTGAAAAAAGTTTCTAACGAAATAAAATTTTGACAAAATTTTCTATAGAAATAAAATTTGAACAAAATTTTCTATAGAAATAAAATTTTAACAAAAGTTTCTGTCGAAATAAAATTTTGACAAAAATTTCTATAGAAATAAAAGTTTGACAAAATTTTCTATAGAAATAAAATTTTGACAACAGTTTCTATCGAAATAAAAATTTTCTATAGAAATAAAATTTTGACAACAGTTTCTATCGAAATAAAATTTTGACAAAATTTTCTATAGAAATAAAATTTGCCACTGTCAAATAAAATTTGGACAAAATTTTCTATAGAAATAAAATTTTGACAAAAGTTTCTGTCGAAATAAAAGAATGAAGATAGAGGAAGCACGCTCAAAAACAAACTCAGCCAAATACATTCAAATCGATGATTTGAGTTTGGCAAAGGAAAAGAGATATGCTGGCAAATTTGTTTTGGCAGTAGCCGACTATCAAACCCTTTTTCGGGTGGTTCAAGTGTACTTCACTTTGGGTTGAGTGAATTAACCGAATTTATTCTGATAATTGGTTGATAGTTTTGCTGCAAGTAGAGGATGCTGATGAGGAATGTGGTAATTCCGAAACAGCTGTACATCCAACCATCTTGCAGTCTATAGGGCTTTGCCCAAATATATTTGTAGTTCAGTCAATGCATGGCTTTAAGCTGAGATCAAAAACAACAATAACGAAATAAAATTTTGACAAAATTTTATATAGAAATAAAATTTTGACAACAGTTTCTATCGAAATAAAAGTTTGACAAAATTTTCTATCGAAATAAAATTTTGAAAAAAGTTTCTGTCGAAATAAAATTTTGAAGAAAGTTTCTATCGAAATAAACTTTTGACAAAAATTTTCTATCGAAATAGAATTTTGACAAAATTTATTTCGAAATAAAATGTTGACAACATTTTCTATCGAAATAAAATTTTGACAAAATTTTCTATAGAAATAAAATTTGGACCAAATTTTGTATATAAATAATCTATAGAGATAAAATTTGGACAAAATTTTCTATAGAAATAAAACTTTGACAAACGTTTCTATCGAAATAAAATTTTGACAAAATTTTCTATAGAAATAAAATTTTGACAAAATTTTCTATAGAAATAAAACTTTGACAAACGTTTCTATCGAAATAAAATTTTGACAAAATTTTCTATAGAAATAAAATTTTGACAAAATTTTCTATAGAAATAAAATTTGGACAAATTTTTCTATAGAAATAAAATTTTGACAAAATTTTCTATGGAAATAAAATTTTGACAAAATTTTCTATGGAAATAAAATTTTGACAAAATTTTCTATGGAAATAAAATTTTGACAAAATTTTCTATGGAAATAAAATTTTGACAAAATATTCTATCGAAATAAAATTTGGTCAAAATTTTCTATAGAAATAAAATTTTGACAAAATTTTCTATAGAAATAAAAGCTTGCCAAAAGTTTCTATCGAAATAAAATTTTGACAAAATTTTCTATAGAAATAAAAGTTTGACAAAATTTTCTACAGAAATAAAATTTTGACAAAATTTTCTATCGAAATAAAATTTTGACAAAATTTTCTATCGAAATAAAATTTTGAAAAAAGTTTCTATCGAAATAAAATTTGGACAAAATTTTCTATAGAAATAAAATTTTGACAACATTTGATTTCGAAATAAAATGTTGACAAAATTTTCTATCGAAATAAAATTTTGAAAAAATTTTCTATCGAAATAGAATTTTGACAAAATATTCTATCGAAATAAAATTTTGACAAAATTTTCTATAGAAATAAAAGTTTGACAAAATTTTCTATAGAAATAAAACTTTGACAAAAGTTTCTATCGAAATAAAATTTTGACAAAATTTTCTATAGAAATAAAATTTTGACAAAATTTTCTATAGAAATAAAATTTTGACAAAATTTTCTATAGAAATAAAATTTGGACAAAATTTTCTATAGAAATAAAATTTTGACAAAATTTTCTATGGAAATAAAATTTTGACAAAATTTTCTATGGAAATAAAATTTTGACAAAATTTTCTATGGAAATAAAATTTTGACAAAATATTGTATCGAAATAAAATTTGGTCAAAATTTTCTATAGAAATAAAATTTTGAAAAAATTTTCTATCGAAATAAAATTTTGACAAAATTTTCTATAGAAATAAAAGCTTGACAAAAGTTTCTATCGAAATAAAATTTTGACAAAATTTTCTATAGAAATAAAAGTTTGACAAAATTTTCTATCGAAATAAAATTTTGAAAAAAGTTTCTATAGAAATAAAATTTTGACAAAATTTTCTATAGAAATAAAATTTGGACCAAATTTTATATATAAATAATCTATAGAGATAAAATTTGGACAAAATTTTCTATAGAAATAAAATTTTGACAAAAGTTTCTATCGAAATAAAATTTTGACAAAATTTTCTATAGAAATAAAAGTTTGACAAAATTTTCTATAGAAATAAAACTTTGACAAACGTTTCTATCGAAATAAAATTTTGACAAAATTTTCTATAGAAATAAAATTTTGACAAAATTTTCTATAGAAATAAAATTTGGACAAAATTTTCTATAGAAATAAAATTTTGACAAAATTTTCTATAGAAATAAAATTTTGACAAAATTTTCTATGGAAATAAAATTTTGACAAAATTTTCTATGGAAATAAAATTTTGACAAAATATTCTATCGAAATAAAATTTGGTCAAAATTTTCTATAGAAATAAAATTTTGAAAAAATTTTCTATCGAAATAAAATTTTGACAAAATTTTCTATAGAAATAAAAGCTTGACAAAAGTTTCTATCGAAATAAAATTTTGACAAAATTTTCTATAGAAATAAAAGTTTGACAAAATTTTCTACAGAAATAGAATTTTGACAAAATTTTCTATCGAAATAAAATTTTGACAAAATTTTCTATCGAAATAAAATTTTGAAAAAAGTTTCTATCGAAATAAAATTTGGACAAAATTTTCTATAGAAATAAAATTTTGACAACATTTGATTTCGAAATAAAATGTTGACAAAATTTTCTATCGAAATAGAATTTTTACAAAATATTCTATCGAAATAAAATTTGGACAAAATTTTCTATGGAAATAAAATTTTGAAAAAATTTTCTATCGAAATAAAATTTTGACAAAATTTTCTATCGAAATAAAATTTTGAAAAAAGTTTCTATCGAAATAAAATTTGGACAAAATTTTCTATAGAAATAAAAGTTGGACAAAATTTTCTATAGAAATAAAATTTTGACAAAAGTTTCTATCGAAATAAACTTTTGAAAAAATTTTCTATGGAAATAAAATTTTGACAAAATTTTCTATAGAAATAAAATTTTCTATTGAAATAAAATGTTGACAGCATTTTCTATAGAAATAAAATTTGGACAAACTTTTTTATCGAAATAGAATTTTGAAAAAAATTTCTATCGAAATAGAATTTTGACAAAATTTTATTTCAAAATAAAATGTTGACAAAATTTTCTATCGAAATAAAATTTTGACAAAAGTTTCTATCGAAATAACATTTTGACAAAACTTTCTATAGAAATAAAATTTGGACCAAATTTTATATAGAAATAAAATTTTGACAACATTTTCTATAGAATTAAAATATTGACAAAATTTTCTATAGAAATAAAGTGTTGACAACATTTTCTAAAAAAAAAATAAAAGTTGAAAAAATTTTCTATAGAAATACAATTTTGACTACATTTTTTATAGAAATAAAATTTTGATAAGAATTTTTTATAGAAATAAAATTTGGACAAAATTTTCTATCGAAATAAAATTTTGAAAAAAGTTTCTATCGAAATAAACTTTGGACAAAATTTTCTATAGAAATAAAATTTTGACAAAAGTTTCTATCGAAATAAACTTTTGAAAAAATTTTCTATGGAAATAAAATTTTGACAAAATTTTCTATAGAAATAAAATTTTAATAAAATTTTCCATCGAAATAAAATGTTAGCAACATTTTCTATAGAAATAAAATTTGGACAAACTTTTTTATCGAAATAGAATTTTGAAAAAAATTTCTATCGAAATAGAATTTTGACAACATTTTATTTCAAAATAAAATGTTGACAAAATTTTCTATCGAAATAAAATTTTGACAAAATTTTCTATCGAAATAAAATTTTGACAAAAGTTTCTATCGAAATAAAATTTTGACAAAACTTTCTATAGAAATAAAATTTGGACCAAATTTTATATAGAAATAAAATTTTGACAACATTTTCTATAGAATTAAAATATTGACAAAATTTTCTATAGAAATAAAGTGTTGACAACATTTTCTAAAAAAAAAAATAAAAGTTGAAAAAATTTTCTATAGAAATACAATTTTGACTACATTTTTTATAGAAATAAAATTTTGATAAGAATTTTTTATAGAAATAAAATTTGGACCAAATTTTCTATAGACAAAATATTTATAGAATTAAAATTTTGACAAAATTTTTCTATTGAATTAAAATTTTGACAAAATTTTTTATAGAAAAACATTTTGACAAAATTTTCTATAGATATAAAATTTGGGCAACATTTTATATAGAAATAAAATTTTGACCAAATTTATATATTAAAAAATTACAAAATTTTCTATAATGTAAATATTAAGAAAACATCTAAACATCGAATGTCCCTTGTTGCCATAAGCTGAAAAAAAAAATATTTTAAGCTTCGACACATATATAATTCAGATCGTGATAGATTATTTTTGGATTGAGTGGCAATCGTGAAATCAAACCGTGAATTGATATGTAACAAATTTCATGTAATTGTTATGCGTCTAAAATACTTCTAGACTTTAACTTAATACGGCCGAGGGATTTTCAAAGGATAATGGGTATTTAAGATTCGGGCGGGCCGAACTTATTTATGACAGGCATGTCGTTTTTTTTCAGTGCGTATACGCTTATGATATCTTTATTAATACACATTTTTGAAAAAGAAACCAATTGCGATTACATATATAAACATCAATAAATTTACTCCTGAAAAACCCCACTAAAATCGCTTTAATTCAATAGTAGTCCAACTGATTTAAAGTATGCATTCCAAGATTTTTAATATCCTCAATTCGTCCATGCATATTGAAAGTGAATGCCCTTTTACCATTTATATAATAATCGGTGAGTATATTCCAGGCAACAGAAGGCAAATTTTCTGGCAATATGACAGCATTGAAGGGATATTTTATTGCCTTATAAGAGAAACCCTTGAATATGAAATTGAAAAATAAGAAAGATCAAATGAATAAATGAAGAAAATATATTCAAAAATGTTATTACTTCCTTCAATGGACAATCCAATGGTAGAAGAATGTCTTGATTGACCTTTGCAGCGATCACCTTTGCCACCGTGTTCTCAGAATCGGATGACTCCGATTGACACAAATCCATATCAAATTCTAGAAAAGTCTCTGTAAGATGGTAGTTACGTTTCACCGTGATCTTGTGATGGGATGTGACATTGTAGGCGACTTTGTTCAATCTTAAAGACAGGTTCAATAGAGCGATTTCTTGGCGAGGTCGAGAGAGGGAACAACTGTAATGAGCTACAGAGTCAGCATAATCCAATGGACACTTAACGCTAATAACATAGAAAATCTGAGAATTTTGTGATTTTTAATCGGAAAAAAATGCAATTGGATTATTTGTACATTTAGTGAAAGATGCTAATTTTTTTACCTTGTTGGCCTCCACAATATGAAGGAAGCTTAAAGCGATGACGAAAGCTTTTAACGTTTTCATGATGAAAATTATTCGTTCACTGATTGGATGGTTTTTTAAATGGTTTTGTGGTTGGGTGAAATTTGTTTGATAATGCACAATATGTTGAAAAAAAAAAAACATTTAAAAATAATTATAATGATTTAAAACAAACTTATTATACCCTGACCACTATGTGGTTTAGGGTATAAATACTTGTAATTGTTGCCTGTTATTATTAATTTGTGTATGTACTTTATGGGGGAAAGGTCGAATTTTGGCAAAAAAGCGATCTAGACAATTTAAGATTTCTATTCAAGTGAAAAGATAGAGTATTTCGTCTAATGGAATATAAATTTCGATCCAATTTTTCGATTGCACTTAAAAATATGCTATTTCATCTGAATTTCACAAAATTGCTCTTAAGGTTATGGTAAAACTATTAAAAAAGTCATCAATTCAGAAAATGGATTCATGTAATCCCATGATATCTCAAAGGATAATTTTTTGTTTTTATACCCTCCACCATAGGATGGGGGTATATTAACTTTGTCATTCCGTTTGTAACACATCGAAATATTGCTCTAAGACCCCATAAAGTATATATATTCTGGGTCGTGGTGAAATTCTGAGTCGATCTAAGCATGTCCGTCCGTCCGTCCGTCCGTCTGTCCGTCTGTCCGTCCGGCCGTCTGTCCGGCTGTCCGTCCGTCTGTGGAAATCACGCTAACTTCCGAACGAAACAAGCTATCGACTTGAAACTTGGCACAAGTAGTTGTTATTGATGTAGGTCGGATGGTATTGAAAATGGGCCATATCGGACCACGTTTACGTATATCCCCCATATAAACCGATCCCCAAATTTGGCTTGGGGAGCCTCCCGGAGCAGCAAAATTCATCCGATCCGGTTGAAATTTGGTATGTGGTCTTAGTATACGGTCTCTAACAACCATGCAAAAATTGGTCCATATCGGTCCATAATTATATATAGCCCCCATATAAACCGATCCCCAGATTTGAACTCCGGAGACTCTTGGAGGGGCAAAATTCATCCGATCCGATTGAAATTTGGTACCTGATGTTAGTATATGGTCTCTAAGATCCATGCAAAAATTGGTCCATATCGGTCCATAATTATATATAGCCCCCATATAAACCGATCCCCAGATTTGACCTCCGGAGAATTTTGGAGGGGCAAAATTCATCCGATCCGGTTGAAATTTGGTACCTGATGTAAGTATACGGCTTCTAACAACCATGCAAAAATTGTTCCATATCGGTCCATAATTATATATAGCTCCCATATAAACCGATCCCCAGATTTGACCACCGGAGCCTCTTGGAGGAGCAAAATTCATACGATCCGGTTGAAATTTAGTACGTGGTCTTAGTATACGGTTTTTAACAACCATGCAAAAATTGGTCCATATCGGTCCATAATTATATATAGCCCCCATATAAACCGATCCCCAGATTTGACCTCCGGAGTCTCTTGGAGGGGCAAAATTCATCCGATACGGTTGAAATTTGGTACCTGATGTTAGTTTACGGCCTCTAATAACCATGCAAAAATTGGTCCATATCGGTCCATAATTATATATAGCCCCCATATAAACCGATCCCCAGATTTGACCTCCGGAGCCTCTTGGAAGAGCAAAATTCATCCGATCCAGTTGAAATTTGGTACATGGTGTTAGTATATGGTCTCTAACAACCATGCAAAAATTGGTCCATATCGGTCCATAATTATATATAGTTCCCATATAAACCGTCCCCAGATTTGACGTCCGGAACCTCTTGGAGGAGCAAAAGTCATCCGATACGGTTGAAATTTGGTACATTTTGTCAATATATGGCCTCTAACAGCCATGTAAAAATTGGTCCATATCGGTCTTTAGTTATATATAGCCGATGACTTATTACACAAAAATTGGTCCATATCGCCAAAAACAATCTACCAAAACTTTATTTCCATAGAAAATTTTGTCAAATTTTATTACTATAGAAAGTTTTGTCAAAATTTCATTTCTATAGAAAGTTTTGTCAAAAGTTTATTTCTATACAAATGTTTGTCAAAATTTTATTTCCATAGAAAATTTTGTCAAAATTTTATTTCTATAGAAAATTTTGTAATTTACCAAAACTTTATTTCCATAGAAAATTTTGTCAAATTTTATTACTATAGAAAGTTTTGTTAAAATTTCATTTCTATAGAAAGTTTTGTCAAAAGTTTATTTCTATAGAAATGTTTGTCAAAATTTTATTTCTATAGAAAATTTTGTAAAAAATTTATTTCTGTAGAAAATTTTGTCAACATTTTATTTCTATACAAAATTTTGTCAAAATTTCATTTCTATACAAAATTTTTGTCAACATTTTATTTCTATAGAAATTTTTGTCAAAATTGTATTGCTATAGAAAATGTTGTCAACATTTTACTTCCATAGAAAATTTTGTCAACATTTTATTTCTATAGAAAATTTTGTCAAGTTTTTATTTCTATAGAAAATTTTGTCAAATTTTATTTCTATAAAAAATTTTGTCAAAATTTTATTTCTATAGAAAATTTTGTCAAGGTTTCATTTCTATAGAAAATTTTGTCAAAATTTTATTTCTATAGAAAATTTTGTCAAACTAGATTATATACGTATTTAATCGGCCTTTTTTTGTTTAATATATACCCCGTATGGGCTAACTTACAATTTAGAAGACAGTGTTAAAAAGTTGTACGATACCTTGCCATCGGCAAGTGTTATCGCAATCCAAGTAATTCGATTGTGGATGACAGCCTTTAGTAGAAGTTCCTACGCAATCCACGGTGGAGGGTACATAAGATTCGGCCTGGCCGAACTTACGGCCGTATATACTTGTTTTGTTTAATATATACCCCGTATGGGCTAACTTACAATTTAGAAGACAGTGTTAAAAAGTTTTACGATACCTTGCCATCGGCAAGTGTTATCGCAATCCAAGTAATTCGATTGTGGATGACAGCCTTTAGTAGAAGTTCCTACGCAATCCACGGTGGAGGGTACATAAGATTCGGCCTGGCCGAACTTACGGCCGTATATACTTGTTTTATGTTCTTTTCATTGGCATCACAGAGAGAAAATAGATGGTACTGAAAATGGGCCATATCGCACCACTTTTGGATATAGAGCCCATACACCAATAGGAACATCATGAACGACGTAAACGTAACAAAACGATGCGTTCATGATGAAATGATTTTTATTTAGACTTCTTAGAAAATCTCTAGACTTCAAATTTAAATCGGCTAATGCGCTGGGGCGGAGCACAATGTTAGTAAACTAATATGGAAAGTATTAAAATCTAAAGCCATTTTATGCAATTTTTGCAAAAGTGTCTTTACGATTTATCGATCGATAGATCGATGTATTGGAGGCAAGGGAAAATTGTGGTTATTTCTACAAGCTTTCTTTTTTGTAGTGGCAATTTTTTTTAAGGAACATGCGGGTCTTTTGGTCATATCTTCCCAAATTGGAAGAACATATAATTTGGATTGGAGCAACATATACATGAGAACATAGGCTAAATTTGAGCTGATTTTGAAATGTGAGCTGTATGCTCAATCCGAGGAATTTTGACCTCCGGTGGTCATACGAGTATAAATCAGGTAAAAGATTTGTGTGGGAGCTAAATCTAAACTAAATCTAAACCTATTTCAACCAAATTTTGCATGAATAGTAAAAATATTATTTCTACTCCCTGTGTTAAATTTCACATAAATCGGAGTAAAACTATGGCCTCTGTGGTCATATGGGTGTAAATGGGACGAAAGATATAAATGGGACCTATACTTAATTCTGAACCTATTTCTTCCAAAATCAATAGGGTTCTATTCTGATCCAATACACAAACTTGTGCCAAATTTTAATTCAATTGGTTTAAAACTGCGACCTAGACTTTGATCACAAAAATGTGTTCACAGACAGACGGAGGAACGGACACGGCTAGATCAACTCAAGGGTCGACCATGAGCGTTATTGCCAAAGACACCATGTGTCTATCTCCACTCCTTCTGGTTGTTGCAAACATATGAACTAACTTATAATGCCCGGTTCCATTGTGTGGCGCAGGGTATAAAATGTCCACTACCGTGACTCGAACCTGGATTGTACGGATTGCACCACCGACGTAGTTGCCATAAGAACGTCTAACGAATATTTTAAGACATTTCGTGGCCGAAGAAAACGAAAGCCGTTCATGATTTCGTGAAAGCCCGTAGACGAAACCGTGAATATTTCGTTTTGATTTTTCTTGAACGTTTCCGTTTCATTTCGTTACCTTCCGTTCACGATTTTGGAACGTATTGATTTCTAAACGAAAGGCGTTCATGATTTCGTGAAAGCCCGTAGACGAAACCGTGAATATTTCGTTTTGATTTTTCTTGAACGTTTCCGTTTCATTTTGTTACCTTCCGTTCACGATTTTGGAACGTATTGTTTTCTATTAGTATAGAGGGCCAAATTTCAGCCGAATCGGATGAATATATTGAAATTGAAATTCGTTCAGAATTAGATATATCTCCCATACATACACTCAAAAAAAAGTGAACTCTCTATTTCACTAAAGCCAATTGAACTTTATTTTAGTTCATGGAATTATTATGTTTGGAGAAAGTTTTCTTTACTCTAATAATATTTTGCAAACGTTAGTTAAATGAACTAAAAACCGGGAAAAAATTATACACAAAGATTTACTAAATTCGTATTTCTCACAAAATAGTTCATTTTTGTAGTGTAGCTCTTACATACATATAGTGCCCGATGATATTCACAAATTTGTCTACATTAGACATAATATTTGTGGGCTACTACATCTGTAGATTTAAAATCAAGTAAAGCATCCAATATCGGGCATTTCTGTTTAGATAAAGCTTCCATAAACATGTACTCCCTAATTTTTTTTAAATATGGAAATTCGGTTTATCTCCCAATCCTATTTCAATAACGCACAACAAACGCTTACTTTTACCAATTCAGTAGAGGTATGCTAAATTCGGCCCCGCCCGAACTTCTACTGGTGGATTTTTTTTTTCTGTGTAGAACCTTGCCTCCATTTGACCTCTTTGGTGTGTACATCGTCCGAGATGATAAACGAATATTATGCTATCTATCTATGACTCCTCTGCTTAATAATCCATTAGCATTTTTTTTATTACTAAACCACCTGGCCGTATGACTTGGCCAATATTTATAGGAAATATTTATGCATGTACAACCCCATGGACGGACAAAGTATCTCAATTAAAATTGTGCACATAGTTTTGTCGCCGTTACAGGTTATGCCTTTTAAAGGCATTTAAACTGAAAAGTTACATCCATTGGCCATCGCATCGCATTTGTGCCTATATCACCTGCGATATGAAATAGGATCCTTTCACTTTCACATTTACATGCACCCTGTTCGGATACTCCCAGTTACGTGTTATTTAGTCCTAGTCACTATAATCTCATTGTAATTACAATTCAAGTTTCATTGTGTCCTCACATGCGATTAAGGCTGAAAAAACAAACGTTGCATATTCGATCAAGGACCAGACAGTTTTTTTTTTAAAGTAACAATAACGATTATAATTTAATGGTTTTTGCATAAAAATATACCATTTAGGGATATTTGTGAAAACGCCTTTAGTCATTGCAAGTGCTGGTAACTATCATGTATTTTTAAAGTTATCATATATTTCAGCAGTCAAGTAAAATTCTTAACGCAAATAGGAATAATTGTAAGTTAATGTTGCGAAACTGCTATCCATTAAGATTTAGATGTAACTCCTATACTCCGGAAAGAAATTTTCGATAAAGGAGTAAGCCCTTTATTGGAGAGCCTTTTCTTATTTTCATATAAAGGCCGGTACTATATTCAGTTTTCGAGTTGAAAATTACTTTATTTTCGCGATTACTTTTTCTAAAACAATTAAATTACCCAAATTAGGAACATGTGCCAAATTTGCGACCTAGACCTTGACCACAAAAATGTGTTCACAGACAGACGGACGGACAGACGGAAATGGTTATATCGACTCAGGGACCCACCCTGAGCATTATTGCCAAAGACACCATGTGTCTATTTCGTCTCCTTCTGGGTGTTACAAACATATGCACTAACTTATAATGCCCTGTTCCACAGTGTGGCGCAGGGTATACAAATGATCACGTCAAACATGTTTCAAAAGCAAAATGTTAGTTTTGGATGGTGACCATGTTACATGTTTGTCGCGACCATCTTATTTTATTATAAATTATGTTTCTGGTTTTTTGGCAAGCATGTTATGTTTGGCGAGAAAACAACATGTTTGAGACAAACATGTTACATTTTCACCATCTCAAAATAACATTTTGCTCTTGAAACATGTTTAGGGTGATTACAGTCCTTCTCTGCGTTCATCAGTAGGAGGGCTGTCATTCGGTATTTTTAAACAAAATAATCCTAATTCGTTAAATTTTGTCTATAGTTGTGTTTTTGTACCCTCCACCATAGGATGGGGGTATATTAACTTTGTCATTCCGTTTGTAATACGAAACAAGCTATCTACTTGAAACTTAGTACAAGTAGTTGTTATTGATGTAGGTCGGATGATATTGCAAATGGGCCATATCGGTCCACTTTTACGTATAGCCCCCATATAAACGGACCCCAAAATTTGGCTTGCGAGGCCTCCAAGAGAAGCAAATTTCATCCGATCCGGCTGAAATTTGGTACATGGTGTTAGTATATGGTCTCTAACAACCATGCAAAAATTGGTCCACATCCGTCCATAATTATATATAACCCCCATATAAACCGATCCCCCGATTTGGTTTGCGGAGCCTCTAAGAGAAGCAAATTTCATCCGATCCGGCTAAAATTTGGTACATGGAGTTGGTATATGGTCTCTAACAACCATGCAAAAATTGGTCCACACCGATGCATAATTATATATAGTCCCCATATAAACCGATTCCCCGATTTGGTTTGCGGAGCCTCTAAGAGAAGCAACTTTCATCCAATCCGGCTGAAATTTGGTACATGGTATTAGTATATGGTCTCTAACAACCATGCAAAAATTGGTCCACATCGGGCCATAATTATATATAGCCCCCATATAAACCGATCCCCCGATTTGGTTTGCGGAGCCTCTAAGAGAAGCAAATTTCATCCGATCCGGCTAAAATTTGGTACATGGAGTTGGTATATGGTCTCTAACAACCATGCAAAAATTGGTCCACATCGGTCCATAATTATATATAACCCCCATATAAACCGATCCCCCGATTTGGTTTGCGGAGCCTCTAAGAGAAGCAACTTTCATCCAATCCGGCTGAAATTTGGTACATGGTATTAGTATATGGTCTCTAACAACCATGAAAAAATTGGTCCACATCGGGTCATAATTATATATAGCCCCCATATAAACCGATCCCCCGATTTGGTTTGCGGAGCCTCTAAGAGAAGCAAATTTCATCCGATCCGGCTAAAATTTGGTACATGGAGTTGGTATATGGTCTCTAACAACCATGCAAAAATTGGTCCACATCGGTCCATAAATATATATAAACCGATCCCCCGATTTGGCATGCGGAGCCTCTAAGAGAATCAAATTTCATCCGATCCGGCTGAAATTTGGTACATGGTGTTAGTATATGATCTCTAATAACCATGCACAAATTGGTCCACATCGGTCCATAATTATATATAGCCCCCATATAAACCGATCACCAGATTTGACCTCCGGATCCTCTTGGAAGACCAAAATTCATCTGATACAGTTGAAATATAGTACGTGGTGTTAATATATGGCATCAAACGCCCATGCACAAATAATTACGAATCGATAAGTTTGGCCAGGCCGAATCTTACACCCAGAAAAAAGTGACCCCTTCTTTAAGTTAAAATGAACTCATTGTGAAGAAAGTTGAACTTCGTATAGCGCCAAAGACATTTTTATTTGTTTGAACGATGTGATTTTCGTAGAAATTAGGAATAATGCATTCCATATATTAGTTAACATTTTCCTATATTTATATACCACTATACTACAGAATGAAAAAATTTAACTAATTTGAATTCATATATGGAATGATTTTATTGAATTTTTTTCATTCATTTCGACAAATCTTACACATTTGTGGTAAAACTTTTACTTCATAATTAGAACTGCTTACCTTCGTTTTTAAATACAATTTTATTTATTTCTATAAGCAATTTTATTTTCAATAAAAGACATGTTTTATTAATATATTGAATATATTTATTAAGAATCAACAGCATCGAATCTCTTTGAAATATTAATTTATTATTCCACTATTTCCAATTTCCCTGTGATATTATCAACTGTAAAACGCACTTTTTCTTCTTCTTGTACTTTTCACTTTTAATAAGTTGTTGCCTAACGATTTTGTCCTCCTTTTACAATTTCAATACCTACAAATATAAAAAATCATAAAACATTTTTGTTGCAAAAGGTTAGCGTCACTGAATATTACCTGATAATTGAAGATTCCAAAATGAAGACAAATGAAAGGGTTGTTATTCTGCTGGTGTTTTCTTTCTTTATACACTATCACGAACATTGATAGATTTATTTTAAAAAACGAAAATTTTTCTCACTAATTTAAAATAACAAATATTTTATATATTTTATTTGTTATTTATTATATTATTTTACCATATCATTTTTTAACAATCTCTCCGTATACCAAAACAACGCGATTCCAACTAAAAAAACAACCGACGCGCAAATATATCGATTACACCCACGCGCAAACACATCGATTACGATGACAGGTATCGATTACAGGTAGACAATAGAAATTTAGGAAAATTTCCTATATTCTAACAAGTGTGTTTCCTTAAGTTTTGAAAGGATTGCATACTTCTTAGTACGAATGAACTAAAATATTTTTCTATGCCAAGTGTTGTTCGTATGTATGAAAAACTTTCTATTATAAAGGAAGTCGCAATTATCATTTTATAAGAAATTTTACTAATTTTGAGGAAACTTGGTTTTAGTTCGGTTTTTGTTTATTTTTACGAATGCTTTGTTATCGGCGAATAAAATTTTCTTTTTCAGTAGTAAATTCTTATACCCAGCGAAGAAAATAGTATGAGTAAAATTCCATGCCTTATTCTAGTTAATGAACTATTCCTAACTGCTTGCAGTTTAGGATTTTTTTACTGAAACGAGTAAATTTTATTATTTTCCACAAAAATTTACCTTAATGGAAATAAAATGGATAAACTATATTGATGAAATTTTTTTCCTTTAGTTTCGAAGGAACTTTTTTCTGGGTGTATGTACCCTCCACTATGGAGTGCGTAGAAACTTCTACGAAAGACTGTCATCCACAATCGAATTAACTGGGTTGTGGTATCTTAAAACTTCTTAACATCGTTTTCTAAATTGTAAGTTAGTCCGTACGTGGTATATATTAGACAAAAAAGGTATGTATAGGTAAGTCTACAAATAATTACGAATCGATATCGACTTTTGCACAGTACGTAGAGAGCCAGAATTGAAATATGGGGGTCGCTTATATGTGGGCTATATACCATTGTGAAGTTGATATGGACCAATTTTCGTGTGATTGGGGATCGATTTATCTGAGGGCTATATATAACTATAGACCGATATGGACCTAGTTAGGCATGGTTGTTAACGGCCATATACTGGCACAATGTACCAAGTTTCAACTGACTCGGATGAAATTTGCTCCTCCAAGTGGCTCCAAAACCAAATCTCGGGATCGGTTTATATGGGGGCTACATATGATTATGGATTGATATGGACCACTTTTGGCATGGTTGTTAAATATCATATACGTACCAAATTTCAACCAGATCGGATGAATTTTGCTTCTCCGAAAGGCTTATATGGGGCTAAATATAATTATGGACTGATATGAACCAATTCCGACATGGTTGTTGGATACCACACTGAAAAAATTATTGTCGTGAGGTCAAAGATTTCATGTCTTTAAAATACGAATACAAATTTTGCTTAGCATAGAAGACGCATTTCTCTAAAATAAAGTTATTTTCCTTGTCCGAAAGTCGATAAACTTTTCAATGAAGTCGTATTGTCCTTATAATTAAGTGATTTGACATAGAAATGGGTATCTTAACATGAAAGAAAAAATTTATAGGCTAAGGTCAACTTGACTTTAATAATTCAGAAAAATTTTTTACATTTAATGAAATTGTCTTTAAATTTGTTGTCTTTTTGTATCTTGACTACAAAGCAAAAAATCGTTAAAATATAGGACATGTTTTTTAAAACTTTATTTTAACGAAGTTTTTTACTTCAAACATAGCATAATTTCTACTGGAAGTCGAGTCCTAATTTGGAAAATAAAGTTGCAGTTAACTCGTTTTTAAAGGACTTTTATAGCATATGAAAAAAAAAAGCTGAGAAAGCGAAAAATTAAAATTTGCTTCCTAGAAGCAAGTACACAAAACCTAAATTTAAAAGAGAATTGTGTCTTAAAAGTATCCTTACTTGTATTCTCCGCTTCTTTGGCTCGGAATCAATACCAAATTTTTTAAAGTAAAGACAAAATCTTTGGAACCGAGTATGCTTTTTTTCAGTGCATATACTTACATGACGTACCAAATTTCAATCGAATCGGATGAATTTTGCTCTGCCAAGGGGCTCCGGAGGTCAAATCTGGGGGTTATATACAATTATGGACCGATGTGGACTAATTTTTGCATGGTCATTAGATACCACATACCAACACCATGTACCAAATTTCAGCCGGATCGGATGAAATTTGTCTCTCTTAGAGGTTCGGCAAGCCAAATCGGGGTATCGGTCTATATGGAGGCTATATATAATTATTGGCCGATGTGGACCAATTTTCGCACAGTTGTTATAGACCATATACCAACACCATGTACTAAATTTCAACCGGATCGGATGAAATTTGTCTCTCTTAGAGTCTCGACAAGCCAAATCGGGGTATCGGTTTATATGGAGGCTATATATAATTATTGACCGATGTGTACCAATTTTTGCATGGTTGTTAGACACCATATACTAACACCATGTACAAAATTTCAGCCGGATCGGATGAAATTTGCTTCTCTTAAAGGATCGGCAAGCCAAATTTGGGGGTCCGTTAATATGGGGGCTATACATAAAAGTGGACCGATATGGCCCATTTGCAATACCATCTGACCTACATCAATAACAACTACTTGTGCCAAGTTTCAAGTCGATAGCTTGTTTTGTTCGAAAGTTAGCGTGATTTCAACAGACGGACGGACATGCGCAGATCGACTCAGAATTTCACCACGACCCAGAATATATATACTTTATGGGGTCTTAGAGCAATATTTCGATGTGTTACAAACGGAATGACAAAGTTAATATACCCCCATCCTATGGTGGAGGGTATAAAAAAACATTTGGAAACGGCTATATAAAGAAGGTGCCTTGTCATTCAGAATCGGACAACACTCATCTACAAGATAGAAGATTACCACTTGTGCACTGAAAAAAGTATGCCCGGTTCCAAAGATTTTGTCTTTACTTTAAAAATGTTGGTATTGATTCCGAGCCAAAGAAGCGGAGAATACAAGTAAGGATACTTTTAAAACACAATTCTCTTTTAAATTTGGATTTTGTGTACATGTCCTCTATTCGAACGATTTTGTGCTTTGTAGTCAATATGCAAAAAGACAATAAATTTAAAAACAGTTTCATTAAATTAAAAAAAAAAATCTGAATTATTAAAGTTAAGTTGACCTTAGCCCAAACATTTTTTCTTTCGTGTTTTTAAGTGAAATCACTTAATTGTAAGGACAATACGACTTCATAAAAGTTTATCGACAAGGAAAAAACTTTATATTAGAGAAATGCTTCATCACTCTTTGACCTGACGACAATATTTTTTTCAGTGTGCTAACACACACGCACAGAAACCCCATATTTGGACATGGTTGCCGCATCCATTTAATGTTTATCTAGAGTAGGTAATTGTCGTGAAAACCATGTATTTTGTCTTTGTAAAAATAATTTTCGAGCGGAGAAAAATATATGTTGGCAATAAGCATTTAAATGGTTCTCAAATACCGCAAACATGTTCTATTATTTAAATGATAGAATTTGAGACCATTACATGGTCGGGAAAATCATGTATCTGACCATTAAATTTTTTTACTTTTTTGCAGAGAAAAAAGTATTTTTATGGGTTACGTATAGACATGTCCAGAACCATTACATGGCCATAAAGACCATGTACATTGTTTTCGTGACCATTTAATTTTTTAACTTGTTTGCAGCGAAAAGAATTTTATAAAAACATTGAGCAGGTAGACACGATTTTCATTTGCGCGTCAGTCGTGTGTTGATTGTTTCTTGGAATGGACGGAGAATACGGAATTACTGTGTTTTGTGTTAGTTTATTTATTCAAAAGTGGCACGTGGTTTTATATGAACACAAAAAAGGAAAGTGTAATTGAAAAAAAATGTACCTGTTTTTTGTTCTGCATTTTGATATATGGTATAATTTATTTCAATTTGCAGTTACATGATGTCTGCGTTGGTACTTTTGATGGGCACGAAGTAAATATGGAATATGGTTGATATTTAACCGAATTAGAGTTTGTAAAAATATGTGATGTTTGTTTGCACGACATTATAAATACAAATAAACAATGAAATGGTTTATAAATAAATAAAAACAAATAAATAAAATTAATTTTGTGTTTTCTTTTCTCAAGTGGCGTCCTTTTTTCGACGACGAAAAAAGTTTTTTCATAAAGATCAAAACATTTTAGGTTGTGACCATTTTCTTTTAACTGGAAGAAAAACATTTTTGACGAATACAATAACATTTTAGATAGTGACCATTGTCTTTAATGAAAACAAAATTCTTTTTATCAATATAATAAAATTTTAGATGAGGACAATTTTATTTTTCTTAGAACCATGTTCACTGAGCTAACATGGTTGCAGGTGAAAATGTTACATGGTCGCCGCAAAAATAGCTCCTATCATATTATTTTGCTCTTCGAATATGATTGTGGCAATCATGTTTCTTCTCTGTGTGCATTGAGCCTATAAAATAACTGGCTCCTACTATACCTAACATAACGTTTATATGTTACCCATGAATTTTTTTTTTTTTGAGTGTAAGGGCCTTTGGCTTCAAATCATATGTGAACTTTAACACAATCGAACTCAATTATCCTCGATTTCAAATGAGTAAAAAGATTTATTGATATTTTTTTTTAGATACACAAAACATTTTTAAGATCATATAATATAATATATAATTTTTACATGAAATTTACAAACATTTTATTAAAAACCCCACAAAATACCTTATTTACAAGTAGACCATTAGAGCTCGATTTTCTCGGAAAGTTTTCCATAAGAGTTGAAGGTGGCAACCTTTTGTTGGCTTATATTGAAATGGGACAATACCGACCAACTGATCTCCGGTACGTAATTGGGTAGGGCAGATGAGTCAATTGTGAAGCCGTGAATAGTATAGGCGAAATCCTACGAAAGACAAATAAATAGAATAAAATTTCAATTATTTCAAATCAAGTGGAATACACACAGAAAAAAAATTCACGTTGTTGAACTAATGCTTAAATTAAATTATGCTTATTGCAAAGAAAATATTTTTTTGTTATGTTTCGTCCACATTAATTATTCTACATATTATTGCAATTTCTATGGTGACTTATTGGACATGAAGATTTAGGAATAGTCTACACCAGTATATAAAAAACCAAAACACTTTACACAAATGAAATCATAAACTCACCTTCTTCAAAGGACAATCATTTGGTAGATTGCTAACTCGACGTAATTCATTGAATATCATTTTCAAAAAGTAATGCTCATGTGTGGCACTAAGAGCATCACATACATCCAGATCGAATACCAGTAGGGTTTCCTCCGCTTTAGTTCCTTGTTTACCTCTAACCTTGAAGTGCATGGATATAGTACTGGTTTCTTCCTTCAATTTGAAGGATACATTCAACGTCGGTATACCATCATTATTCTTCACCAATGAACATGTATAGTCATAGACTTTGTCCGAATGTGGTGCAGGACATTCAATGTGAGTGAAATAAGCGATCTGAAAAAAAATCAATTTTTATCAAAATTGTATTTAAAACTGAATAAATCGAAATGAATTTATTTTGTGCAGACTGTACCTTTTTGGCCTGGCTAATTTGTATGATATTCCATATCAATAGTACGATGACTATTAACTTCATTGTCAATTCGTTCTGCTTTAATGAAAGGTTAACTTTAGAATGATGATATTTACCATAATAGAGGTTTTTATAACCTGTGAACTTTAGATGGTATCATAAATAATTAGTAATATTTTATTTTTGTGTTTTGTGAAAAATATCATTTTATGTTAATGATGATGGACTGGACTTTAATCAGAAAACAAGACCATGACATTTTAAACCACATGCCTTAATACACTAAAAAAAAAAAAATAAGAAAACTCTAAAGTCGGATGGGGCCGACTATATTATACCCTGCACCACTTTGTAAATCTACATATTTTCGATACTTTATAAAATCTGTCAAATGTGTTGGGTGCTATATATAAAGGTTTTTGTCCCAAATACATACATTTAAATCTGACTCCATATGAACAAAATTTATAATCTATAGACTTAAAATTTAAGTCGGCTAATGCGCTGGGATGGTACACTATGTTAGTAAAAAAAAAACAAGTAAGGAAAGTCTAAAGTCCGACGGCGCCGACTATATTATACATTGCACAACTTAGTAGATCTAAATTTTCGATACCATATCACATCCGTCAAATGTGTTGGGGGCTATATATAAAGGTTTGTCCCAAATACATACATTTAAATATCACTCGATCTGGGCAGAATTTGATAGACTTCTACAAAATAAAGGTTTGTCCCAAATACATACATTTAAATATCACTCGATCTGGGCAGAATTTGATAGACTTCTACAAAATCTATAGACTCAAAATTTAAGTCGGCTAATACACTAGGGTGGAACACGATGTTAGTAAAAAAACAAGTGAGGAAAGTCTAAAGTCGGGCGGGGCCGACTATATTATACCCTGCACCACTTTATAGATCTAAATTTTCGATACCATATCACATCCGTTAAATGTGTTGGGGGCTATATATAAAGGTTTGTCCCAAATACATACATTTAAATATCACTCGATCTGGGCAGAATTTAATAGACTTCTACAAAATCTATAGACTCAAAATTTAAGTCGGCTAATGCACTAGGGTGGAACACAATGTTAGTAAAAAAATATGGGAAACGTTTAAATCTGAAGCAATTTTAAGAAAACTTCGCAAAAGTTTATTTATGATTTATCGCTCGATATATATGCATTAGAAGTTTACGAAAATTAAAGTAATTTTTACAACTTTTCGACTAAGCAGTGGCGATTTTACAAGGAAAATGTTGGTATTTTGACCATTTTTGTCGAAATCAGAAAAACATATATATGGGAGCTATATCTAAATCTGAACCGATTTCAACCAAATTTGACACGCATAGTTACAATGCTAATTCTACTCCCTATGCAAAATTTCAACTAAATCGGAGTTAAAAATTGGCCTCTGTGGGCAAATGAGTGTAAATCGGGCGAAAGCTATATATGGGAGCTATATCTAAATCTGAACCGATTTCAATAAAATTTGGAACACTTGACTACACTAATAATTGTACTCCTAGTGCAAAATTTCATCCAAATTGGGGTAAAACTCTGGCTTCTGGGGCCATATAAGTGCATATCGGGCGAATGTTATATATGGAAGCTATATCTAAATCTGAACCGATTTCAATCAAATTTCGTACACTTGACTACACGACCAAGTGTTATGCTTTTGCAAAATTTCAAGCAAATCAGGTTAAAACTGTGGCTGCTGGGCCTATATAAGTGCATATCGGCCGAAAGATATATATGGGAGCTATACCTATATCTGAACCGATTTATTCCAAAATCAATAGGGTTCTATTCTGACCCAAAATAGAAACTTGTGCCAAATATGAAGTCGATTGGACTAGACTTTGATCACAAAAATGAGTTCACAGACAGACGGACGAACCGACAGACGAACATGGCTACACTGAAAAAACAGTGAACCCGCCAGGAAGAAAACTTTTGATTAATTTTAGAAAATTTTCAATATTTTTAGATATTTTTAACTAAACAGTATTACAAGCTTTGACGTCGCGCCGATATCACAAAAAAAAAATAAAAAATTTTCGACAAATTCAAGAAAATTTATTAGACATAAATAATTTTTTTTCACTTTTTAAAGAAAATTTTGTAGTTTGAAGGAAAAAATTGGAGTTCAAAATTGCAAGAATGTCTTTAGTGACATACGAAGTTCATGATACAAATTTGAAGAAATAATGAACTATTTTATGAGAAATACGAATTTAGTAAATCTCTGTCCTTAACTTGTGTATAATTTTTATACCCTGCTCCACACTGTGGAACAGGGTATTATAAGTTAGTGCATATGTTTGCAACACCCAGAAGGAGACGAGATAGACACATGGTGTCTTTGGCAAAAATGCTCAGGGTGGGCTCCTGAGTCGATATAGCCATGTCCGTCTGTCAGTGAACACATTTTTGTAATCAAAGTCTAGGTCACAGTTTTAGTCCAATCGACTTCAAATTTGGCACAAGTATGCGTTTTGGCTCAGAATAGATCCCTATTGATTTTGGAAGAAATCGGTTCAGATTTAGATATAGCTCCCATATATATTTCGCCCGATATGGGCTTATATGGCCCCAGAAGCCAGAGTTTTACCCTAATTTGCTTAAAATTTTGCACAAGAAGAACAATTAGCACTATAGTCAAGTGTTCCAAATTTTATTGAAATCGGTTCAGATTTAGATATAGCTCCCATATATCTTTCGCCCGATATGGACTAATACGGTCCCAGATGCCAGAGTTTTACCCCAATTTGGTTGAAATTTTACACAGGGAGTTGAATTAGCATTGTAGCTATGCGTGCCAAATTTGGTTGAAATCGGTTCAGATTTAGATATAGCTCCCATATATAGCTTTCACCCGATTTACACTCATATGACCACAGAGGCCAATTTTTAACTCCGATTTATTTGAAATTTTGCACAGGGAGTAGAATTAGCATTGTTACTATGCGTGCCAAATTTGGTTGAAATCGGTTCAGACTTAGATATAGCTCCCATATATAGCTTTCACCCGATTTACACTCATATGACCACAGAGGCCAATTTTTAACTCCGATTTAGTTGAAATTTTGCACAGGGAGTAGAATTAGCATTGTTGCTATGCGTGCCAAAATTCGGTTGAAATCGGTTCAGATTTAGATATAGCTCCCATATTTATGTTTTTCTGATTTCGACAAAAATGGTCAAAATACCAACATTTTCCTTGTAAAATCGCCACTGCTTAGTCGAAAAGTTGTAAAAATGACTCTAATTTTCATAAACTTCTAATACATATATATCGAGCGATAAATCATAAATAAACTTTTCGAAGTTTCCTTAAAATTGCTTCATATTTAAACGTTTCCCATATTTATACCCTTCACCACTACTGTGGTACAGGGTATAATAAGTTTGTGCATTTGTATGTAACGCCAAGAAGGAAAAGTCTGAGACCCATCGTTTAGTATACCGATCGTCTTAGAATTAAATTCTGAGTCGATTTAGCGATGTCCGTCTGTCTGTCTGTCTGTCTGTCTGTCTGTCTGTCTGTCCGTCTGTCTGTCTGTTGATGTATTTTTGTGTGCAAAGTACAGCTCGCAGTTTTAGTCCGATTGTCCTAAAATTTGGTATAGGGTCGTGTTTCGGCTCAAAGACGATCCCTATTGATTTTGGAAAAAATCGGTTCAGATTTAGATATAGCTGCCATATATATTTTTCACCGATCTGGTCGTAATTGGCGTGTATATCAACCGATCTTCCTCAAATTCCGTACATCCGAATATTTTATGAGTCTCGAAAAACTTGCAAAATATCAGCCAAATCGGTTCAGATTTAGATATAGCTCCCATATATAGCTTTCGGCCGATTTACACTCATTTGCCCACAGAGGCCAATTTTTTGCTCCGATTTAGTTGAAATTTTGCACAGGGAGTAGAATTAACATTGTAGCTATGCGTGCCAAATTTGGTTGAAATCGGTTCAGATTTAGATATATCTCCCATATATAGCTTTCGCCCGATTTACACTCATATGACCGTAGAGGCCAATTTTTAACTCCGATTTAGTTGAAATTTTACACAGGGAGTAGAATTAACATTGTAGCTATGCGTGCCAAATTTGGTTGAAATCGGTTCAGATTTAGATATAGCTCCCATATATATGTTTTTCTGATTTCGACAAAAATGGTCAAAATACCAACATTTTCCTTGTAAAATCGCCACTGCTTAGTCGAAAAGTTGTAAAAATGACTCTAATTTTCCTAAACTTCTAATGCATATATATCGAGCGATAAATCATAAATAAACTTTTGCGAAGTTTTCTTAAAATTGCTCCAGATTTAAATGTTTCCCATATTTTTTTACTAACATTGTGTTCCACCCTAGTGCATTAGCCGTCTTAAATTTTGAGTCTATAGATTTTGTAGAAGTCTATCAAATTCTGTCCAAATCGAGTGATATTTAAATGTATGTATTTGGGACAAACCTTTATATATAGCACCCAACACATTTGACGGATGTGATACGGTATCGAAAATTTAGATCTACAAAGTGGTGCAGGGTATAATATAGTCGGCCCCGCCCGACTTTAGACTTTCCTTACTTGTTTCTCATCTTTTAGTTCATTTAACTAACGTACGCAAAAAATAATACACAGTGTGGCGCAGGGTATAATTATTAGAGTAAATGAAACTTTCACCAAATATAATAATTTCATGAACTAAAATATAGCTAAATTGGCTTTAGTGAAATAGTGAGTTCACTTTTGTTTGAGTGTAGATCGTAAGGAAAATTTGAGTCACTTCTACAAGTTTTCGACTTAGCAGTGGCGATTTTATAAGGAAAATGTCGATATTTTGTCCATTTTTGCCCAAATCGGAAAAACATATATAAGGAAGATATATAGAAATCTGAACCGATTTCAACCAAATTTGACATGCATCCTTAGTATTTTAATTCTATTCCCTGTGGAAAATTTCACTTAAATTGGACTACAACTTTGAACTCTGTGGTCATATGACTGAAAATCGGGAGCTATATATGGGAGCTATATCTAAATCTGAACCGATTTCTTCCAAAATCAATAGGTTTCTATTCTGACCCAAAACAGGAACTTGTGCCTGTGTTTGAAGGCGATTGGACTTAAACTACGACCTAGACTTTGATCACAAAAATGTGTCCACAGACAGACGGACATGGCTAGTTCGACTCAGGGACCTACCCTGAGCATTATTGCCAAAGACACCATGTGTCAATTTCGTCTTCTTCTGGGTGTTGCAAACAGATGCACTGATTTATAATACCCTGTTCCACAGTGTGGCGCACGGTATAAAAATGAACCCTCCAGGGAGCCACCGTGGTGGAATGGTCGTGGGTTCGATTCCTGCTACGACCGAACACCAAAAAGTTTTTCAGCGGTGGATTATCCCACCTCAGTAATGCTGGTGACATTTCTGAGGGTTTCAAAGCTTTTCTAAGTGGTTTCACTGTAATGTGGAACGCCGTTCGCACTCGACTATAAAAAGGAGGGCCCTTGTCATTGAGCTTAACATGGAGTCGGGCAGCACTCAGTGATAAGAGAGAAGTTCACCACAGTGGTATCACAATGGGCTGAATAGTCTGAGTGAGCCTGATACATCGGACTGCCACCTAACCTAACTTAACCTAACCTCCAGGGCACTAAATCTACACTCAAAAAAGTGAACCCTCATTTTCACTAAAACTAATTTAACTTTATTTCAGTTCATATAATTATTATGTTTGGAGAAAGTTTCCTTTACTCTAAATTTATTTTAAATGAACTAAAACGGGGAAAAATTATACAATGAACAAGTATATAAAGTAGTAAGTTCGGGCGTGCCGAATCTTAAATACCCACCACCATGAATCAAATATAATAGTTTTAGAGAAATCATAAACATATCGTGTAAATGGTGAAAAAAGCCTTGATTTGAAATCTTAAATCCGTGGAGTTTTACCGCCATTATTAAAATTAAAATCTGGAAATTTTACTTTTAGTTTCAAGCAATTTTTTATGATCAGGACGCCTGCTATACACTCAAGAAGTGAAATCGGTCAATCGATCAATGTCTTACATAATGGACCGGTGATACAAATTTTTGAGGGTCAAAATACCAGTATATTTGCTTTTCAGGCAAAGTGGATAAAAACTACAGATTCTAGCAGCATAAGAAATAAATCCGGGAGGTAGCTCTATATGGGGGCTATACCAAAACATGGACATATACTCAAAATTTTCGACGCATCTCTTAATGTTCCACAAATACCTCTAGAATTCCAATTTCAGACAAATCGGATAAAAACTACGAAATCTAAAGTCGGGCGATCAGTCTATTAGGTGGCTATACCAACCCAGCAAAAAAAGCGTCGTCAAAAAATTATGTAATGTTTATACCCTTCACCACTACTGTGGTACAGGGTATAATAAGTTTGTGCATTTGTGTGTAACGCCAAGAAATTGTGGTCATAGACCCATCTTTTAGTATACCGATCGGCTTAGAATTAAATTCTGAGTCGATTTAGCGATGTCCGTCCGTGTGTCTGTCTGTCTGTCCGTCCGTCTGTCTGTATATGTAATTTTGTGTACAAAGTACAGCTCGTAATTTAAGTCCGATCGTCCTCAAATTTGGCATAGGGCCGTTTCGTGGGACAGAGACAATCGCTATTGGTTTTGGAAAAAATCGGTTCAGATTTAGATATAGCTGCCATATATATTTATCCCCGATTTGGTCATAGTTAGCGTGTTTATCAACCGTGAAATACTGTACATCCAAATATTTTATGAATCTCGAAAATCCTGCAAAATATCAGCCAAATCGGTTCAGATTTAGATATAGCTCCCATATATATCTTTCGTCCGATTTAGACCCACATGACCACAGAGGCCAAAGTTTACTACCGATCTTCGTGAAATTTTGCACAGAGGGTAGAATTGACATTCTACCAATGCTTGGTAAATTTGATTGAAATCGTTTGAAATTTAGATATTGCTCCCATATATATCTTTCGTCCGATTTGAACTCATATGGCCACAAAAGCCAGAGTTTTCAAATTTTGCACAAGGGGTACGTATCGTTAAGCGTGTCAAATTTTGTTAAAATCAGTTCAGATTTAGATATAGCTCACACACATATATATATATATATATATATATATATATATATATATATATATATATATATATATATATATATATATATATATATATATATATATATATATATATATATATATATATATATATATATATATATATATATATATATATATATATATATATATATATATATATATATATATATATATATATATATATATATATATTTCGTCCGATTTGGACTTATATGGTTTCAAAAGCCAGAGTTTTGCCCTGACTTACTTCCAATTTTGCACAAGCTGTACATTTAACGATATTATTGTATGTGCCAAATATGGTCAAAATCGATTCAGACTTAGATATAGCTCCCATATATATCTTTCGTCCGATTTGAACTTATATGACCTCAAAATCCAGGGTTTTGCTGTGATTTGCTTCAAATTTCGCACAAGGAGTACGTTTAGTTGTATCGGTAATTGTGCCAAATTTGGTTGAAATCGGTTCAGATTTAGATATGGCTCCCATATATATCTTCCGTCCTATTTGCAATCATATGACCAGGGGGGCCAAAGTTATACTCCCATTTACGTGAAATTTCGCATAGATAGCAGAATTATTATTCTAACTATTTAGTCAAAATTATTACATATAGCTCACATATACACGTACACCAGAGTTGGGGAAATATGGTAGACTGTTACACATTTTAGACCCATTTTCAATGGAAGTTTCCTCCAATTAACTGGATAGCGTTAGCCGATTTAAATTTTAATTCTAGAGATTTTGTAGAAGAAAAAACGAGTATATACGGCCGTAAGTTCGGCCAGGCCGAATCTTATGTACCCTCCACCATGGATTGCGTAGGAACTTCTACTAAAGGTTGTCATCCACAATCGAATTACTTGGGTTGCGATAACACTTGCCGATGGCAAGGTATCGTAAAACTTTTTAACACTGTCTTCTAAATTGTAAGTTAGCCCATACGGGGTATATATTAAACAAAAAAAGGCCGATTAAATACGTATATAATCTAGTTTGACAAAATTTTTTATAGAAATAAAAATTTGACAAAATTTTCTATAGAAAAAAAACTTGACAAAATTTTCTATAGAAATAAAATGTTGACAAAATTTTCTATGGAAGTAAAATGTTGACAAAATTTTCTATAGCAATACAATTTTGACAAAAATGTCTATAGAAATAAAATGTTGACAAAATTTTGTATAGAAATGAAATTTTGACAAAATTTTGTATAGAAATAAAATATTGACAAAATTTTCTACAGAAATAAAGTTTTGACAAAACTTTCTATAGAAATGAAATTTTAACAAAACTTTCTATAGTAATAAAATTTGACAAAATTTTCTATGGAAATAAAGTTTTGGTAGATTATTTTTGGCGATATGGACCAATTTTTGTGTAATAAGTCATCGGCTATATATAACTAAAGACCGATATGGACCAATTTTTACATGGCTGTTAGAGGCCATATATTGACAAAATGTACCAAATTTCAACCGTATCGGATGACTTTTGCTCCTCCAAGAGGTTCCGGACGTCAAATCTGGGGACGGTTTATATGGGAACTATATATAATTATGGACCGATATGGACCAATTTTTGCATGGTTGTTAGAGACCATATACTAACACCATGTACCAAATTTCAACTGGATCGGATGAATTTTGCTCTTCCAAGAGGCTCCGGAGGTCAAATCTGGGGATCGGTTTATATGGGGGCTATATATAATTATGGACCGATATGGACCAATTTTTGCATGGTTATTAGAGGCCGTAAACTAACATCAGGTACCAAATTTCAACCGGATCGGATGAATTTTGCCCCTCCAAGAGGCTCCGGAGGTCAAATCTGGGGATCGGTTTATATGGGGGCTATATATAATTATGGACCGATATGGACCAATTTTTGCATGGTTGTTAAAAACCGTATATTAAGACCACGTACTAAATTTCAACCGGATCGGATGAATTTTGCTCCTCCAAGAGGCTCCGGTGGTCAAATCTGGGGATCGGTTTATATGGGGGCTATATATAATTATGGACCGATGTGGACCAATTTTTGCATGGTTGTTAGAGGCCGTATACTAACATCAGGTACCAAATTTCAATCGGATCGGATGAATTTTGCCCCTCCAAGAGGGTCCGGAGGTCAAATCTGGGGATCGGTTTATATGGGGGCTATATATAATTATGAACCGATATGGACCAATTTTTGCATGGTTGTTAGAGACCGTATACTAAGACCACGTACCAAATTTCAACCGGATCGGATGAATTTTGCTGCTCCGGGAGGCTCCCCAAGCCAAATTTGGGGATCGGTTTATATGGGGGCTATACGTAAACGTGGTCCGATATGGCCCATTTTCAATACCATCCGACCTACATCAATAACAACTACTTGTGCCAAGTTTCAAGTCGATAGCTTGTTTCGTTCGGAAGTTAGCGTGATTTCCACAGACGGCCGGACAGCCGGACAGACGGACGGACGGACAGACGGACAGACGGACGGACGGACGGACATGCTTAGATCGACTCAGAATTTCACCACGACCCAGAATATATATACTTTATGGGGTCTTAGAGCAATATTTCGATGTGTTACAAAGGGAATGACAAAGTTAATATACCCCCATCCTATGGTGGAGGGTATAAAAATTGTCTCCTTTATATAGCTTCCAGCATATTTGAAGTAGTTGAGATGGTAACACAAATTTTGGCCTACATAGGGGTGAAGGGTATAATATAGTCGGCCCCGTCCGACTTTAGACTTTACTTGCTTGTTTTTTTTTGGATCCGAAAGTAATGCAAAATGGCGCAGAAGCTATGAATTTAACATGGGCTTGTCATAGGTCGGATGTCCACCATTTCAACAGCCGTTGCACTGAATTTGCACCACTTCTTAAGGTGTGATCCGAATTCATTGCTTTCGATGTGAATTAAAAAAAATTGCGATATTTTGCTAAATAAATAATTTTTATAATTTTTTATGATTTTTACTACATTCTAAAGCTTTTCTGAAACGTTTGATTTAAAATATTTTGAAAAATTCGCAATATTTCTAGAATGGATTTAGAATTGTTTTCGACAAAATTTCATAATTGGTACCATTTTATTAATGCTTACTCTGTTTTTAAACTTTTTTTAAACAAAAAAATTCAATTTAAATACTATTAATTAATTTTTGTTTCAATTAAAAATTTGTTTGAATCAATTAAATTTTTAAATGAATACTTTTTAAAACTTGATTATGACCTTAATTGGAAAATTTTTCGTGAAATTTTTTGTCTGTGTAGTGTAATGTATAATATACATAATAATATAATATACAGAATATACATTGTATATACTCAAAGACGAAGATTTCGTATTCAAAAAAAAAAAAAAATAATAATAATAATAAACAATCAAATTTAAATGATCTTCAAATAATAGTTTATAACAAAGGCGAGTTTCGTTTGTCTAAAATTTCTTCTCAGAGGAAAGTATAATTTTCTTAAGGTATACATTTATATTTAAAACAAAATATTATTGTAATCATTTATTTGAGTTTTGTTATTGTTTCGTTGATAATGACGTCGAACTAAACAAGCATGCAGCCTCCATTATCTCGACATGATACCAAAGTGTCGCGAACATTTGTCGTACTGTCATTGCCGGTCAGAAGTGGAAACCATACTCGAAATCATATCGTGCTGAGCAAAAATACCCCACCAAGGACTCTTGAAATTCTGTTTGTTTTTACCTCCTTAAGGTAGAAAGAAAAAAATACAACTCAAAATTTTGTAAAAAACAAGTAAGGAAAGTCTAATGTCGGGCGTGACCGACTATATTATACCCTGCACCATTTTGTAGATCCACATTTTCGATACCATCAAACGTGTTGGGTGCTATATATCAAGGTTTCTGTTCCCCTATACATATATTTAAATCTGACCCGATCTGGACAAAATTTGTTAGAGTTCTACAAAATTTGTAGACTATAACTTTAAGACGGTTAATGCCCGGAGTGGAACACAATGTTAGTAAAACACATTTAAATCTCAACCAATTTTGAGGCAACTTTGCAAAAGTGTATTTATGATTTATCAGTCGATAGATGTGTATTACAAGTACAGGCAAATCGGCGTAATTTGTACTAGCTTTAGACTTAACAGTGGCGATTTTGTAAGGAAAATGTGGGTATTTTGGCCATTTTTGCCCAAATCGGAAAAACACATACATGGAAGCTATATCGAAATCTGAACCGATTTCAACCAAAATTGACATGCATGGTAACTATGTTAATTCTACTATCTGTGCAATATTTCACGTAAATCGGATTACAACTTTGACCTATATTTGGGAACTATATCTAAATCTGAGCCGATTTCTTCCAAAAACAATAGGGTTCTATTCTGACCCAAAACACATACTTGTGACAAATTTAAAGTCGATTGGAATAAAATTGCGACTTAGACTTTGATTACAAAAATGTGTTCAAAGACAGACAGACGGACATGGCTAGATCGACTCAGGGGCCGATCCTGAACAATATTGCCATTAGTCTACTATCTCGTCTCCTTCTGGGTGTTGCAAACATATGCACTGACTAATAATAACCTGTTCCACAGTGTGGCGCAGGGTATAAAAACATGAATACGACAAATACACACTTGTAATGCCAACAAAATGGAAGAAGATGGATCTGAATGGAAAGTACCCTCGTGCAATTGTGATGATGGTAGCTTGCATCGTGGGCATGGTGAACATAAATCTGATGCAGTTATGTTTGTGGAGTTTTGTCCTTTCTTTGTCTATGGCATGTGGTCCTCCATGCCTTGCAAGTATCTTTCTTCCTATGGTGAAACATTTGTGTGTAACGCCAAGAAATTGTGGTCATAGACCCATCTTTTAGTATACCGATCGGCTTAGAATTAAATTCTGAGTCGATTTAGCGATGTCCGTCCGTGTGTCTGTCTGTCTGTCCGTCCGTCTGTCTGTATATGTAATTTTGTGTACAAAGTACAGCTCGTAATTTAAGTCCGATCGTCCTCAAATTTGGCATAGGGCCGTTTCGTGGGACAGAGACAATCGCTATTGGTTTTGGAAAAAATCGGTTCAGATTTAGATATAGCTGCCATATATATTTATCCCCGATTTGGTCATAGTTAGCGTGTTTATCAACCGTGAAATACTGTACATCCAAATATTTTATGAATCTCGAAAATCCTGCAAAATATCAGCCAAATCGGTTCAGATTTAGATATAGCTCCCATATATATCTTTCGTCCGATTTAGACCCACATGACCACAGAGGCCAAAGTTTACTACCGATCTTCGTGAAATTTTGCACAGAGGGTAGAATTGACATTCTACCAATGCTTGGTAAATTTGATTGAAATCGTTTGAAATTTAGATATTGCTCCCATATATATCTTTCGTCCGATTTGAACTCATATGGCCACAAAAGCCAGAGTTTTCAAATTTTGCACAAGGGGTACGTATCGTTAAGCGTGTCAAATTTTGTTAAAATCAGTTCAGATTTAGATATAGCTCACACATATATATATATATATATATATATATATATATATATATATATATATATATATATATATATATATATATATATATATATATATATATATATATATATATATATATATATATATATATTTCGTCCGATTTGGACTTATATGGTTTCAAAAGCCAGAGTTTTGCCCTGACTTACTTCCAATTTTGCACAAGCTGTACATTTAACGATATTATTGTATGTGCCAAATATGGTCAAAATCGATTCAGACTTAGATATAGCTCCCATATATATCTTTCGTCCGATTTGAACTTATATGACCTCAAAATCCAGGGTTTTGCTGTGATTTGCTTCAAATTTCGCACAAGGAGTACGTTTAGTTGTATCGGTAATTGTGCCAAATTTGGTTGAAATCGGTTCAGATTTAGATATGGCTCCCATATATATCTTCCGTCCTATTTGCAATCATATGACCAGGGGGGCCAAAGTTATACTCCCATTTACGTGAAATTTCGCATAGATAGCAGAATTATTATTCTAACTATTTAGTCAAAATTATTACATATAGCTCACATATACACGTACACCAGAGTTGGGGAAATATGGTAGACTGTTACACATTTTAGACCCATTTTCAATGGAAGTTTCCTCCAATTAACTGGATAGCGTTAGCCGATTTAAATTTTAATTCTAGAGATTTTGTAGAAGAAAAAACGAGTATATACGGCCGTAAGTTCGGCCAGGCCGAATCTTATGTACCCTCCACCATGGATTGCGTAGGAACTTCTACTAAAGGTTGTCATCCACAATCGAATTACTTGGGTTGCGATAACACTTGCCGATGGCAAGGTATCGTAAAACTTTTTAACACTGTCTTCTAAATTGTAAGTTAGCCCATACGGGGTATATATTAAACAAAAAAAGGCCGATTAAATACGTATATAATCTAGTTTGACAAAATTTTTTATAGAAATAAAAATTTGACAAAATTTTCTATAGAAAAAAACTTGACAAAATTTTCTATAGAAATAAAATGTTGACAAAATTTTCTATGGAAGTAAAATGTTGACAAAATTTTCTATAGCAATACAATTTTGACAAAAATGTCTATAGAAATAAAATGTTGACAAAATTTTGTATAGAAATGAAATTTTGACAAAATTTTGTATAGAAATAAAATATTGACAAAATTTTCTACAGAAATAAAGTTTTGACAAAACTTTCTATAGAAATGAAATTTTAACAAAACTTTCTATAGTAATAAAATTTGACAAAATTTTCTATGGAAATAAAGTTTTGGTAGATTATTTTTGGCGATATGGACCAATTTTTGTGTAATAAGTCATCGGCTATATATAACTAAAGACCGATATGGACCAATTTTTACATGGCTGTTAGAGGCCATATATTGACAAAATGTACCAAATTTCAACCGCTCCTCCAAGAGGTTCCGGACGTCAAATCTGGGGACGGTTTATATGGGAACTATATATAATTATGGACCGATATGGACCAATTTTTGCATGGTTGTTAGAGACCATATACTAACACCATGTACCAAATTTCAACTGGATCGGATGAATTTTGCTCTTCCAAGAGGCTCCGGAGGTCAAATCTGGGGATCGGTTTATATGGGGGCTATATATAATTATGGACCGATATGGACCAATTTTTGCATGGTTATTAGAGGCCGTAAACTAACATCAGGTACCAAATTTCAACCGGATCGGATGAATTTTGCCCCTCCAAGAGGCTCCGGAGGTCAAATCTGGGGATCGGTTTATATGGGGGCTATATATAATTATGGACCGATATGGACCAATTTTTGCATGGTTGTTAAAAACCGTATATTAAGACCACGTACTAAATTTCAACCGGATCGGATGAATTTTGCTCCTCCAAGAGGCTCCGGTGGTCAAATCTGGGGATCGGTTTATATGGGGGCTATATATAATTATGGACCGATGTGGACCAATTTTTGCATGGTTGTTAGAGGCCGTATACTAACATCAGGTACCAAATTTCAATCGGATCGGATGAATTTTGCCCCTCCAAGAGGGTCCGGAGGTCAAATCTGGGGATCGGTTTATATGGGGGCTATATATAATTATGAACCGATATGGACCAATTTTTGCATGGTTGTTAGAGACCGTATACTAAGACCACGTACCAAATTTCAACCGGATCGGATGAATTTTGCTGCTCCGGGAGGCTCCCCAAGCCAAATTTGGGGATCGGTTTATATGGGGGCTATACGTAAACGTGGTCCGATATGGCCCATTTTCAATACCATCCGACCTACATCAATAACAACTACTTGTGCCAAGTTTCAAGTCGATAGCTTGTTTCGTTCGGAAGTTAGCGTGATTTCCACAGACGGACGGACAGCCGGACAGACGGACGGACGGACAGACGGACAGACGGACGGACGGACGGACATGCTTAGATCGACTCAGAATTTCACCACGACCCAGAATATATATACTTTATGGGGTCTTAGAGCAATATTTCGATGTGTTACAAAGGGAATGACAAAGTTAATATACCCCCATCCTATGGTGGAGGGTATAAAAATTGTCTCCTTTATATAGCTTCCAGCATATTTGAAGTAGTTGAGATGGTAACACAAATTTTGGCCTACATAGGGGTGAAGGGTATAATATAGTCGGCCCCGTCCGACTTTAGACTTTACTTGCTTGTTTTTTTTTGGATCCGAAAGTAATGCAAAATGGCGCAGAAGCTATGAATTTAACATGGGCTTGTCATAGGTCGGATGTCCACCATTTCAACAGCCGTTGCACTGAATTTGCACCACTTCTTAAGGTGTGATCCGAATTCATTGCTTTCGATGTGAATTAAAAAAAATTGCGATATTTTGCTAAATAAATAATTTTTATAATTTTTTATGATTTTTACTACATTCTAAAGCTTTTCTGAAACGTTTGATTTAAAATATTTTGAAAAATTCGCAATATTTCTAGAATGGATTTAGAATTGTTTTCGACAAAATTTCATAATTGGTACCATTTTATTAATGCTTACTCTGTTTTTAAACTTTTTTTAAACAAAAAAATTCAATTTAAATACTATTAATTAATTTTTGTTTCAATTAAAAATTTGTTTGAATCAATTAAATTTTTAAATGAATACTTTTTAAAACTTGATTATGACCTTAATTGGAAAATTTTTCGTGAAATTTTTTGTCTGTGTAGTGTAATGTATAATATACATAATAATATAATATACAGAATATACATTGTATATACTCAAAGACGAAGATTTCGTATTCAAAAAAAAAAAAAAAAAATAATAATAATAATAAACAATCAAATTTAAATGATCTTCAAATAATAGTTTATAACAAAGGCGAGTTTCGTTTGTCTAAAATTTCTTCTCAGAGGAAAGTATAATTTTCTTAAGGTATACATTTATATTTAAAACAAAATATTATTGTAATCATTTATTTGAGTTTTGTTATTGTTTCGTTGATAATGACGTCGAACTAAACAAGCATGCAGCCTCCATTATCTCGACATGATACCAAAGTGTCGCGAACATTTGTCGTACTGTCATTGCCGGTCAGAAGTGGAAACCATACTCGAAATCATATCGTGCTGAGCAAAAATACCCCACCAAGGACTCTTGAAATTCTGTTTGTTTTTACCTCCTTAAGGTAGAAAGAAAAAAATACAACTCAAAATTTTGTAAAAAACAAGTAAGGAAAGTCTAATGTCGGGCGTGACCGACTATATTATACCCTGCACCATTTTGTAGATCCACATTTTCGATACCATCAAACGTGTTGGGTGCTATATATCAAGGTTTCTGTTCCCCTATACATATATTTAAATCTGACCCGATCTGGACAAAATTTGTTAGAGTTCTACAAAATTTGTAGACTATAACTTTAAGACGGTTAATGCCCGGAGTGGAACACAATGTTAGTAAAACACATTTAAATCTCAACCAATTTTGAGGCAACTTTGCAAAAGTGTATTTATGATTTATCAGTCGATAGATGTGTATTACAAGTACAGGCAAATCGGCGTAATTTGTACTAGCTTTAGACTTAACAGTGGCGATTTTGTAAGGAAAATGTGGGTATTTTGGCCATTTTTGCCCAAATCGGAAAAACACATACATGGAAGCTATATCGAAATCTGAACCGATTTCAACCAAAATTGACATGCATGGTAACTATGTTAATTCTACTATCTGTGCAATATTTCACGTAAATCGGATTACAACTTTGACCTATATTTGGGAACTATATCTAAATCTGAGCCGATTTCTTCCAAAAACAATAGGGTTCTATTCTGACCCAAAACACATACTTGTGACAAATTTAAAGTCGATTGGAATAAAATTGCGACTTAGACTTTGATTACAAAAATGTGTTCAAAGACAGACAGACGGACATGGCTAGATCGACTCAGGGGCCGATCCTGAACAATATTGCCATTAGTCTACTATCTCGTCTCCTTCTGGGTGTTGCAAACATATGCACTGACTAATAATAACCTGTTCCACAGTGTGGCGCAGGGTATAAAAACATGAATACGACAAATACACACTTGTAATGCCAACAAAATGGAAGAAGATGGATCTGAATGGAAAGTACCCTCGTGCAATTGTGATGATGGTAGCTTGCATCGTGGGCATGGTGAACATAAATCTGATGCAGTTATGTTTGTGGAGTTTTGTCCTTTCTTTGTCTATGGCATGTGGTCCTCCATGCCTTGCAAGTATCTTTCTTCCTATGGTGAAACATCGTTGCTTTGTTGTCACTGGGGGTGGCATTTTGGTTTTTCTATTTCTATCTGGTACTTGAGAAATTATCATCAAATTAAGAAACAACAAAAATGTGTGAGTACAGCACAATTTTTAATTTACTCAAGACCCTCAGTAAATCCCTAGTGAGTTACACGTGTATATCCATTTGTCAATCTACTTCGAATCCAGTGCGGACTATAAGGTAACCCCCCCCATCAAAAAACAAAACGTACCAACAATATTGTCTTTATTTTTATGACTTTAATATTGATTTCCAGCCAAAGAGGGGAGGAATTATTCTAAGGATACATTTAGGATGCTATTCACTTTCGAAGTTAGGTGTACGTAATTAAAACTGTGAATTGTTCGTTTTTTTCAGTCTTGAGTTAATCAAAACTAAAAACTTGCAAATATAAATTTGCCTTCATGTATAAATTATGTCATGACAATTTAAGTAAAAACCATATTTAACTCTTTAATGCGCACTATATATTTTAAGATAAAACCACAAGAAAAATTCTTACATCTTAAAATTTTGAAGGAATTCCATGAAATCAAGTTTGTTGCATCTACACGCAAAGAAAAAAACGTTTGGAAAACGTGTACCGAAAACGTTTTTTTTTTGTTATAGTTTTTTGAATTGCTTCGAAAATTTTAAACTTTTATCAACAAAAAAAAATCGTTTGTTACATTTTTTATACCCACCACCATAGGATGGGGGGTATATTAACTTTGTCATTCCGTTTGTAACACATCGAAATATTGCTCTAAGACCCTATAAAGTATATATATTCTGGGTCGTGGTGAAATTCTGAGTCGATCTGAGCATGTCCGTCCGTCCGTCCGTCTGTTGAAATCACGCTAACTTCCGAACGAAACAAGCTATAGACATGAAACTTGGCACAAGTAGTTGTTATTGATGTAGGTCGGATGGTATTGCAAATGGGCCACATCGGTCCACTTTTACGTATAGCCCCCATATAAACGGACCCCAAAATTTGGCTTGCGAGGCCTCTAAGAGAAGCAAATTTCATCCGATCCGGCTGAAATTTGGTACATGGTGTTAGTATATGGTCTCTAACAACCATGCAAAAATTGGTCCACATCGGTCCATAATTATATATAGCCCCCATATAAACCGATCCCCCGATTTGGCTTGCGAGGCCTCTAAGAGAAGCAAATTTCATCCGATCCGGCTGAAATTTGGTACATGGTGTTAGTATATGGTCTCTAACAACCATGCAAAAATTGGTCCACATCGGTCCATAATTATATATAGCCCCTATATAAACCGATCCCCCGATTTGGCTTGCGAGGCCCCTAAGAGAAGCAAATTTCATCCGATCCGACTAAAATTTGGTACATGGTGTCAATATATGGTCTCTAACAATCATGCAAAAATTGGTCCACATCGGTCTATAATTATATATAGCCCACATATAAACCGATCCCCCGATTTGGCTTGCGAGGCCTCTAAGAGAAGCAAATTTCATCCGATCCGGCTGAAATTTGCTACATGGTGTTAGTATATGGTCTCTAACAACCATGCAAAAATTGGTCGACATCGGTCCATAATTATATATAGCCCCCATATAAACCGATCCCCCGATTTGGTTTGCGGAGCCTCTAGGTTAGGTTAGGTTAGGTTATGTGGCAGCCCGATGTATCAGGCTCACTTAGACTATTCAGTCCATTGTGATACCACAGTGGTGAACTTCTCTCTTATCACTGAGTGCTGCCCGATTCCATGTTAAGCTCAATGACAAGGGACCTCCTTTTTATAGCCGAGTCCGAACGGCGTTACACATTGCAGTGAAACCACTTTAGAGAAGCTTTTTAACCCTCAGAAATGTCACCAGCATTACTGAGGTGGGATAATCCACCGCTGAAAAACTTTTTGGTGTTCGGTCGTAGCAGGAATCGAACCCACGACCTTGTGTATGCAAGGCGGGCATGCTAACCATTGCACCACGGTGGCTCCCTCTAAGAGAAGCAAATTTCATCCGATCCGCCTGAAATTTGGTACATGGTGTTGGTATATGGTCTTTAACAACCATGCAAAAATTGGTCCACATCGGTTCATAATTATATATAGCCCCCATATAAACCGATCACCAGATTTGACCTCCGGAACCTCTTGGAAGACCAAAATTCATCTGATTCAGTTGAAATTTGGTATGTGGTGTTAATATATGGCCTCAAACTCCCATGCAAAAATTGGTCGATATCGGTCCATAATTATATATAGGCCCCATATAAACAGATCCCCAGATTTGACCTCCAGAGCTTCTTGGAAGAGCAAAATTCTTGCCATTCGGTTGAAATTTGGTACGTGAAGTTAGTATATGGTATCCAACAACCATGCAGGAATTGGTTTCTATCAGTCCATAATTATATATAGCTCCCATATAAACCGATCCCCAGATTTGACCTCCGGTGCCTTTTGGAGAAGCAAAATTCATCCGATCTGCTTGAAATTTGGTACGTGGTGGTAGTATATGATATTTAACAACCATGCCAAAAGTGGTCCATATCAGTCCATAATCGTACATAGCCCCATATAAACCGATCCCGTGATTTGGTTTTGGAACCTCTTGGAGAAGCAAATTTCATCCGAGTGAGTTGAAATTTGGTACATTGTGCTAGTATATGGTCGTTAACAACCATGCCTAACTAGGTCCATATCGGTCTATAGTTATATATGGCCCTCAGATAAATCGATCCCCAATCACACAAAAATTGGTCCATATCAAGTTCATAATTGTATATAGCCCCCATATAAGCGACCCCCATATTTCAATTCTGGCTCTCTACGTACAAAAAGTCCATATCGATTCGTAATTATTTGTAGACTTAACTATACATAACTTTTTTGTCTAATATATACCATGTATGGACTAAATCACAGTCTTTCGTAGAAGTTTCTACGCAATCCATGGTGGTGGGTACATAAGATTCGGCCTGGCCGAACTTGCGGCCGTATGTACTTGTTTTTCAATAAAAAAGTTATTTTTGAAACAACAACAAAGTCCATTTCGTTTATATCAAACACTGTTCTTTTCTGACTTTAGGTCTTTAATAAGACACATTTTACAGTTCAAAATTTAATATACTACAATGTAATGTTGAACATATTTTCGGAATCTTACTAACATATCTTGAATATATGTAAGAAAAAAAAACTTTGGTCGAAGCAGGGATCGAACCCACGACCCTTGGCATGCAAGTCGGACGTTGCGACCACTGCTTCACGGTGCCAAACTAAATGTTTGTTTCTGTTAAATAAACTTTGTTTATTCGGTTCGTGGGCGCCGCAAGCTATGCTATATAAATATAACTTATATGGATATTTATCTATTGATGACCATAACAGGTACATAGCTCAGTGGTTAGTGTGTTGGCTTACAAAGTGCATGGTCCGCGGTGGGATTCTCCGTCCAGGCGAAAGGTAAAAATTTAAAAAATTTATAAAATCGTATAATTTCTTCTACTTTGTTGGTATTACAAGAAAAAGTGTTAAGAACTAAAAAACCTCGTGGATGTGAGGAAAAATGCAATTAGAAGAAAACAATGTTTTTTTGAGTTTGTCTTTATGAAATCCTTCTTACATCCTGGAAAAGAATAAACGTTTATCACAAAGAGTATATACTTTTCTTCCAAATACACTTCCTTACAGCGAAAAGCAAATGAGAAACGAACTTTGTTTGTCTAAAATTTCGTTTGGGAGGAAATAATTTTTTTTTGCGTGTAAAACATCATAAGGCATATTACAACTTGTGTTTTTTTCGGAAAATCTATAGCACTTCTGTGTAATTTGAAACCAAATTTGAAAATTATATTTTGCCCGAAAATAATATTTACCAGAGATTAAAGTAATGTTGTGTAAAATGCTAAGTACACCGAAAAAATATTTACATGATACTAAATTTTAGGATGCAACCTAAATTTTAGAATGAACTGTTTACAAAATATTAAAGTCAATTTTCTTTAAAATAATGAACATTTTTTCAGAAGTTTTTTTTTTATACCCAGCGTCGATATAGCCATGTTCGTCCGTCCGTCTGTCTGTGAACACATTTTTGTAATCAAAGTCCAGGTCGCAGTTTGGCACAAGTCTCTGGTTTGGGTCAAAACAGAACCCTATTGAGTTTGGAAGAAATCGGTTTAGATTTAGATATAGCTTCACAGAAGCCAGAAATTTACCATAATTTGCTTGCAATTTTGCACAAGGAGAACAATTAATACTATAGTGTAATATGCCAAAATTTACAGAAATCGGTTCAGATTAAGATATACACGCACAGAAAAAACATGTTTGGACATGGTTGCCGCATCCATTTAATGCTTATCTACAGTATGCAATTGTCGCGAAAACCATGTATTTTGTCTTTGTAAAAATAATTTTCGAGCGGAGAAAAATGTATGGTGGCAATAAGCATTTGAATGGTTCTCAAATACCGCAAACATGTTCTATCATTTAAATGATATAATTTGAGACCATTAAATGGTCGGGAAAATCATGTACCTGACCATTCAATTTTTTTACTTTTTTACAGGGAAAAAAGTATTTTTATAGGTTAAGTATAGACATGTCTAGAACCATTACATGGCCATAAAGACCATTTACATTTTTTTCGTGACCATTTAATTTTTTAACATGTTTGCAGCGAAAAGAATTTTATAGAAACATTGAGCAGGTACACACGATTTTCATTTTGCGCGTCAGTCGTGTGTTGATTGTTTCTTGGAATGGACGGAGAATACGGATTTACTGTGTTTTGTGTTAATTTATTCATTCAGAAGTGGCACGTGGTTTTATGTGAACACAAAAAAGGAAAGTGTAATTGAAACAAGTAAGTAAAGTCTAAAGTCGGGCGGTGCCGACTATATTATACCCTTCACCCCTATGTAGGCCAAAATTTGTGTTACCATCTCAACTCTTTCACATTTGCTGGAAGCTATATAACATAAAGGAGACAATTTTTTTTACTTCTACAAAATCTCTAGAATTAAAATTTAAATAGGCTAACGCTATCCAATTAATTGGAGGACACTTCCATTGAAAATGGGTCTAAAATGTTTAACAGTCTACCATATTTCCCAAACTCTGGTGTACGTATATATGGGAGCTATATATAATCTGAACCGATTTTGACTAAATTTGACATGTATAGTTAGAATAATAATTCTGCTATCTATGCGAAATTTCACGTAAATGGCAGTATAACTTTGGCCCCCTGGTCATATGAGTGCAAATCGGACGGAAGATATATATGGGAGCCATAACTAAATTTGAACCGATTTCAACCAAATTTGGCACAATTACCGATACTACCAAACGTACTCCTTGTGCGAAATTTGAAGCAAATCACGGCAAAACCCTGGATTTTGAGGCCATATAAGTTCAAATCGGACGAAAGATATATATGGGAGCTATATCTAAATCTGAATCGATTTTGACCATATTTGGCACATACAATAGTATCGTTAAAAGTACCGCTTGTGCAAAATTTGAAGTAAGTCAGGGTAAAACTCTGACTTCTGGGACCGTATTAGTCCATATCGGGCGAAAGATATATATGGGAACTATATCTAAATCTGAAACGATGTCAACCAAATTTGGCGCGCATAGCTACAATGCTAATTCTACTCCTTATGCAAAATTTAAACTAAATCGGAGCAAAAAATTGGACTCTGTGGGCAAGTGAGTGTAAATCGGGCGAAAGCTATATGTGGGATATATATCCAAATCTGAGCCGATTTCAACCAACTATGGCACGCATAGCTATAATGCTAATTCTACTCCCTGTGCAAAATTTCAACTAAATCGGAGCAAAAAATTGGCCTCTGTGGGCAAATGAGTGTAAATCGGGCGAAAGCTATATATGGGAGCTATATCTAAATCTGAATTTTAGGAAGATCGGTTGACTCCGACTTTTCGACGTTTTCATTAAATTTCGATTAACCGATTTTGGTCACTGTAAAAAATCGATTAAACGATTTTAAATATTATAACAAGTATATACGGCCGTAAGTTCGGCCTGGCCGAAGCTTATGTATCGAATCGAATTCATAAGTTGCGGTAACGCTTGCCGATGGCAAGGTGTCTTAAAACCTCCGTCTTCTAAATTGTATGTAAGTCCATACGTGGCATATATCAAATCAAAAAAGACCTATTAAATATGTATATAATTCAGTTTGACAAAGTTTATAGAAATAAAATTTTAATAATATTTTCTATAGAAATAAAATTTTGACAAAATTTTCTATAGAAATAAAATTTTGACAACATTTTCTATATAAATAAAATTTTGACAAACTTTTCTACAGAAATAAAATTTTGACAAAATTTTCTATATAAATAAAATTTTGACAAAATTTTCTATAGAAATAAAATTTTGACAAAATTTTCTAAATAAAATTTTGACAAAATAAAAATAAAATAGAAATAAAATTTTGACAAAATTTTCTTTTGAAATAAAATTTTAAAAAATTTTCTATAGAAATAAAATTTTTGTAGATTATTCTTGGCTCGAGTGCAACCATGATTATGAACCGATATGGACCAATTTTTGTGTGATTGGAGATCGGCTATATATAACTGTAGACCGATATGGACCAATTTCTGCATGCATGGTAGAGACCATATACTAACACCACGTTCCATATTTGAACTGGATCCAAGAGGCTCCGGAGGTCAAATCTGGAGAACGGTTTATATGGGGGCTATATATAATTATGGACCGATATGGACCAATTCTGCCACGTTTGTTAAAGATCATATACTAACACCATGTTCCAAATTACAACCGGATTGGCTTCTCTTAGAGACTCCGCAAGCCAAATCTGGGGATCGGTTTATATGTGGGCTATATATAATTGTGAACCAATGTGGACCAATTTTTGCATGGTTGTTAGAGATCATATACCAACACCATGTACCAAATTTCAGTCGGATCGGATGAAATTTGCTTCTCTTTGAGGCTCCGCAAGCCAAATCTGGGGATCGGTTTATATGGGGGCTATATATAATTATGGTCCAATTTTTGAATGGTTGTTAGAGACCATATACCAACACCATGTACTAAAGCCGGATCGGATGAAATTTGCTTCTCTTTGAGGCTCCGCAAGCCAAATCTGGGGATCGGTTTATATGGGGGCTATATATAATTATGGACCGATGTGGACCAATTTTTGCATGGTTGTTAGAGACCATATACCAACACCATGTACCAAATTTCAGCCGGATCGGATGAAATATGCTTCTGTTAGAGGCTCCGTAAGCCAAATCTGAGGGTCCCTTTATATGGGGGCCATTAGCGTAGCTAGACAACTTTCCTAGGGGGGGCTATAGCCCCCCTAGCTAAAAATTTATAGACTGAACTTATAGGTTCAATTATTGTTTTATTTCATAAAAAAGAATACAAAAATAGACATCAAAATAATATATAATAAAGCAACTAAAAGTAGTTCCACACTTTTCCCAGCAAAAAAAATTGGGATTTGTTTTAAAGGCACAATTTTAAAAGCACTTCCAAAAATGTCCTCACAAATAAGTTAATTATATTAACTACACAGGAAGTTTTTTACTTCAGTTTTTTCATATTTTAATTTTTTGTTTTCTTTTTTTAAATAGTTTAAAAAAAAGTAAGAATAAATAATATGGTAAAAATTATTCAAATTTTGCCACAAAAATGCTAAATCCATTATAGAAAAATCGATAATTTTTGAAAATATTCAAACAAGCGTTAGAACGCATTAAAAATCATAAAAAATATAAAAATTATTATAAATTAATGTTTCTTGAAGCTCGAGGTCTTTATAAATATTTATATAATTCTAACAAAAGTTCGACCAAAAATCAAAAAAAAAAAGGAATAAATAAAAATTATTTATTTGGGAAAATATCACACAACGATATGGATCACACTGTAAGAAGTGATGCAAATTTATTGCAACGGCTGTTGAAACGGCGGACATTCGTTCTATGACGAGTTCCTATTACATCGCTTCTCCGCCAATTTCGCACCACTTCCGGACCCAAAAAGAACATTTTCACTTCTTTTTTGGCGACGCTTTTTTGCAGCATTATTAAGATATTAATTTATGAAAGAAAGCTTTACAGCCTGTTTATGTATGTGGAATGAGCTCTGTGGATCGACTAAAATGGAAACAAACAGCTGAATTTATAACCAAAAAACAGCTGTTTCTATGCATTTCAGTCGATCGATTGAACTCGTTCGACATACAGAAACAGGCTGTTAGTTATTCAACTAAACCATAAGTTCAATCACAGCTCTATTTCATAAATATCAGACTTCAAACATTTCCATCGCCAACTGCTACCACAACCCAAGTAATTCGATTGTGCATGAAAGTCTTTAGCGGAACTTTGTGCGGTTGTATATACTTGTTTAATTTTTATAAAAATGTAAAATCGTAAATAGGTTTTCAAATTCTGGGGGGGGGCTAAATTTTTTCTGGGGGGGTCTAAGCCCCCTCCCCAGAGGCCTTCCTACGCTTATGATGGGGGCTATACGTAAAAGAGGACCGATATGGCCCATTTGCAATACCATCCGACCTACATCAATAACAACTACTTGTGTCATGTTTCAAGTCGATAGCTTGTGTCGTCCGGAAGTTAGCGTGATTTCAACAGACGGACGGACGGACGGACGGATGGACGGATGGACGGATATGCTTAAATCGACTCACCACGACCCAGAATATATATACTTTATGGGGTCTTAGAGCAATATTTCGATGTGTTACAAACTGAATGATAAAGTTAATATACCCCCATCCTATGGTGGAGGGTATAAAAATGTTGACAAAATTTTCTATAGCAATACAATTTTTGATACATTTGAACCGATGTGGTCCAACCATATACCAACACCATGTACCAAATTTCAACCGGATCGAATGAAATTTGCTGCTTTTTGAGGCTCCGCAAGTCAAATCGGGGGATCGGTTTATATGGGGGCTATATATAATTATGGACCGATATGGACCAATTTTTGCATGGTTGTTAGAGACTATATACCAACCAGAGATGGTCTGTATCAAACTTTTTTAGGTTTGCGACTGTCGCAAAGTTGTAAACGTCGTAAACGTCACATACGCGTCGTAAATGTAGAAAAAGTAACAAAAGTTGCAAACTGAACATACTTTAGTCGCGTCAGCTAGGCAGCGAATTCGATGATATCCTGGACGATGGTATGTGCGAAGAAGTTTCAATTCTTTGGAATGTTCACAATTTTCGGTTTTAGTCCCCACATTTTCCCTATTGGCTTTTGCACGAGTACAGGGTAACCGTGGATTTTCTCGCCCTTTCTTAGCTTTAAGTTCAGTCTCCTGTCCAATATAACCCCAAGGTATTTTGCACACTCACCAACGGGAATTTCGATACCACCTAAGAAAATAGGCTTGACCATGGGAAAACTTTCACAAATTTCTGCAGAAACTCACAGCGATGCTGTCAAACTAAATTAAAAAATGTTCAGGATTTCTTCTATTCAAAATTTGGTTTTCTACAGTAGGTTTACGACTTTTGCGACATACGTATTATACCGTCGCAAATGCATGTCGCAAAAGTCTCAGTTTGTGACAGGCCAACCCTGATACCAACATCATGTACCATATTTCAGGCGGATCGGATGAAATTTGCTTCTCTTTGAGGCTCCGCAAGCCAAACCTGGGGATCGGTTTATATAGGGGCTATATATAATTATGGACCGATGTGGACCAATTTTTGCATGGTTATTAGAGACCATATACCAACATCATGTACCAAACTTCAGCAGGATCCGATGAAATATGCTTCTGTTAAAGGCTCCGCAAGCCAAATCTGATGGTCCCTCTATATGGGGACTATACGTAAAAGTGAACCGATATGGCCCATTTGCAAATACCATCCGACCTACATCAATAACAACTACTTGTGCCAAGTTTCAAGTCGATAGCTTGTTTCGTTCGTAAGATAGCGTGATTTCAACAGACGGACGGACGGACATGCTTAGATCGACTCAGAATTTCACCACGACCTAGAATATATGTACTTTATGTGGTCTTAGAGCAATATTTCGATGTGTTACAAACGGAATGACAAAGTTAACATAATATACCCCCATCTCTTGGTGGAGGGTATAAAAACCGCATCTACAAGATTTTTTTGTGTTAGTTCATACTGAACTTATGAGTACGCTCATTGAACTTTATATGCACGTTTAGTTCATAAAATGTTTGAGATATACTTAAAACAGGAAAATTTCATTGGGCGAAAGAAATAATAAAATTTAACTACAAATTTGTCCCAATTAAAAAGAAGTTAAATTTAGTTTTAGTTTAATTACGATTTTTTTTAATGTACAATATCAAAGGAGAAGTAGAATAGAGAGAAGATGCTCATCTCTTTGATGAATATTCAGCATAAAAAGAACTAAATCTCATTCTTTTAATTCAACTTCGACTTATCAACGTTAACATTGAATTTCGATTAGTCTTTGATGATTACAAAAAGTCGATTTCGACATTTCTACTGTTTGGAAGAAAAAGTCGCCTTAAAATTTGGACCAACTCTTCCTATATATAATTCTTCATCAACTCGGGTGGTGAAGGCCATCATGTCTTTTTGACAGAAGATTTGTGTAGGGCAGTTTATGATTTTGATAATAATACAAACATAAAATGTTCAGGACCATGGCCACATGTTCGATTCTATACAGAATTTCATAAAAACTCTACATCTACCTCTGTGTAAGCTCTACTGAGTGTCCTGCTATCTATTCACCAAGGAAAAACAAAAATACGAAGCAGAATAGAGGAGTTGGTCGCCAGGGTGGCCAAAAATTTAAATTTCATAATTTTTTATTGCGTTGATTTCGTTCGTTTCGTTCCATTACGTTTACGGTACGTTTAGTTTTTACTTACAGTTAAGCTCAATTCTTTTGGATCTCCACAAGGGCGATGGGGGCGAAAGCAGGCGACAACGACGACATTGAGTTTGGCGACTAGGATGATTTTCTTTTGTCTGTTTTATTTTATTATAAATTATAATAATTTTTATGCGCTTGGGTGATGGATAATTTTTTTGTTGCTTCTGTATCGAAAATCATATCTTACTCGACTGTGTAGGTATGGGTGGCATGTGGCCTATGAGTTCAGCCCGCGAGAGTGTCCTTTAAGCATATTACTCAGGATTGGGATATTATTGGCTTGACAACCATCCCTAAACAGGCACATTTGGTCTGCTCTCATGCGGCGGTTATGAACGTTAAGCAGTGGCGTGATAACTGTTTAATGGCACATTAGGATAGTCCATACTTCCATATTTTTTATGTCTCAGTTCATCTTTATTGGCCACAAAATGTAATTGTCTTTGGATATTTCAGATCAAAAATTTCGTTGACAGAAATTGTTAATGGAATTGATTGCTGATGAAGGCGAAACATGTGGACAAGAGAACTCAAGAAGTTGCGGAAGGGGGAGCATATAAGTGATTTGGCTTTATTGAAGGAAATACGTAATTGGATGAAGTTGCCGCCTAACATATCATATATTGAATATAGAAGAACCAAAGGAAACGTTCGTAAAATTTGCATCCTTTTTTAATTTAGATACAGGGTGGCTGATATGTAATGCAAGAGAGTAAAACGCTATAACGTTTTCATTTTTATATGCACCACCATTTGTAAAACATCGAAAGATCGATTTCCCACTACATAAGGATATAAATTCTTGATCAGGACAGGTAAAGTTCATAAACAAGTGTCAAAATTTTTTTTCTATAAAAATTTTTGTCAAAATATAATTTCTATAGAAAATTTTGTCAAAATTTTACTTCTATAGAAAATTTTGTCAAAATTTTATTTCTATAGAAAATTTTGTCAAAATTTTATTTCTATAGAAAATGTTGTCAAAATTTTATTTCTATTGAAAATTTTGTCAAAATTTTATTTCTAAAGAAAATTTTGTCAAAATTTTATTTCTATAGAAATTTTTGTCAAAATTTTATTTCTATAGAAAATTTTGTCAAAATTTTATTTCTATAGAAAATTTTGTCAAAATTTTATTTCTATAGAAAATTTTGTCAAAATTTTATTTCTATAGAAAATTTTGTCAAAATTTTATTTCTATAGAAAATCTTGTCAAAATTTTATTTCTATAGAAAATTTTGTCAAAATTTTATTTCTAGAGAAAATTTTGTCAAAATTTTATTTCTATAGACGATTTTGTCAAAATTATAAATCTATAGACAATTTTGTCAAAATTTTATTTCTGTAGACGATTTTGTCAAAATTTTATTTCTATAGACGATTTTGTCAAAATTTTATTTCTATAGAAAATTTTGTGAAAATTTTATTTCTATAGAAAATTTTGTCAAAATTTTATTTCTATAGAAAATTTTGTCCAAATTTTATTTCTATAGAGAATTTTGTCAAAATTTTATTTCTATAGAGAATTTTGTCAAAATTTTATTTCTATAGAAAATTTTGTTAAATTTTATTTCTATAGAAAATTTTGTCAAAATTTTATTTCTATAGAAATTTTTGTCAAAATTTTATTTCTATAGAAAATTTTGTCAAAATGTTATTTCTATAGAAAATTTTGTCAAAATTTTATTTCAATAGAAAATTTTGTCAAAATTTTATTTCTATAGAAAATTTTGTCAAAATTTTATTTCTATAGAAAATTTTGTCAAAATTTTATTTCTATAGAAAATTTTGTCAAAATTTTATTTCTATAGAAAATTTTGCTAAAATTTTATTTCTATAGAAAAATTTTGTTAAAATTTTAGTTCTATAGACAATTGTGTCAAAATTTTATTTCTATAGAAAATTTTGTAATAATTTTATTTTTATAGAAAATTTTGTCAAAATTTTATTTCTATAGAAAATTTTGTCAAAATTTTATTTCTATAGTCGATTTTGTCAACATTTTATTTCTATAGTCGATTTTGTCAACATTTTATTTCTATAGACGATTTTGTCAAAATTTTATTTCTATAGAAAATTTTGTCAAAATTTTATTTCTATAGACGATTTTGTCAAAATTTTATTTCTATAGAAAATTTTGTCAAAATTTTATTTCTATAGAAAATTTTATTTCTATAGAAAATTATATTTCTATAGGAAATTTTGTGAAAATTTTATTTCTATAGAAAATTTTGTCAAAATTTTATTTCTGTAGAAAACTTTGTCAAAATTTTATTTCTATAGAAAATTTTGTCAAAATTTTATTTCAATAGAAAATTTTGTCAAAATTTTATTTCTATAGAAAATTTTGTCAAAATTTTATTTCTATAAAAAATTTTGTCAAAATTTTATTTCTATAGAAAATTTTGTCAAAATTTTATTTCTATAGAAAATTTTGTCAAAATTTTATTTCTATAGAAAATTTTGTCAAAATTTTATTTCTATTGAAAATTTTGTCAAAATTTTATTTCTATAGAAAATTTTGTCAAAATTTTATTTCTATAGAAAATGTTGTCAAAATTTTATTTATATAGATAATTTTGTCAAAATTTTATTTGTATAGAAAATTTTGTCAAAATTTTATTTCTATTGAAAATTTTGTCAAATTTTTATTGCCATTGAAAATTTTGTCAAAATTTTATTTCTATAGAAAATTTTGTCAAAATTTCATTTCTATAGACAATTTTGTCAAAATTTTATTTCTATAGAAAATTTTGTCAAAATTTTATTTCTATAGACAATTTTGTCAAAATTTTATTTCTATAGAAAATTTTGTCAAAATTTTATTTCTATAGAAAATATGTATTTCTATAGAAAACTTGTGAAGTATCTCTTAGTGGGCGAGTTACTTCACAAAATCTACCAAAATATCAAGAATTATATCAATCTACCAACCAGTAAAAAGTCTAAAATTTTTGGTAGAATACTACCAACTGTGACAACCGTGCCGATATAGCCCGATCTCCCGATTTGATTTCTTGGGCTTGCAGACCACGGTTGCTTCTCATGCCAAAAATAATGTACCAACATTTTACCACAAATCTTAGTTATTTCAGTTACTACTTCTACAAAAAGGGAGAACTTACTCAGAACGAACTTTGATAGTAGGACCTAACACGAAAATTAAAACTTTTAAAAATATAGAATTTATAGAAAATTTTGTCAAATTTTGTTTTATTGAAAAATTTGGCAAAATTTTATTTCTATAGAAATTTTTGTCAACATTTTATTCTTCAGACAATTTTGAAATTCTTTAGACAATTTTGATAAAATTTTAGCTCTATAAAATTTTTTGTCAAAATTTTATTTCTTTAGAATGTTTTGTCAAATTTTTATTTCTTTCGAAAATTTTGTCAAAATTTTTTTCTTTAGAAAATTTTGTCAAAATTTAATTTCTAAAAAAAACAATATTTCCGTTTCCGTTGTTAGTTTTGTTTTTTAATCATTGCTGTTGTTTTTTTGATTTCAGCTTAAAACCATGCATTGACTAAACTACAAGTATAGCTTAACCAACAGAGGAAAAGAATGTTTGTCAAATTTATTTGGGCAAAGCCCTATAGACTGCAAGATGGTTGGATGAACGCACGTTTCGGAATTACCACATTCCTCATCAGCATCCTCTACTTGCAGCAAAACTATCAACCAATTGTCAGAATAAATTCAGGCACCCAACCCAACAATGAACCACACTTGAAACTTCCGAGAAAAGGTTTTACATGATAGCCGGCTTATGCCGAAATATAAAATTTTTTCAACATTTTATTTCTAACAAACACTTTGTCAACATTTTATTTCTAAAGAAAAGTATGTCAAAATTTTATTTCTACAGGAAAAAATGTGTCAAAATTTTATTTCTATAATTTTTTTTTGAAAATTTTTGTTCTATAGAAATTGAATTTTGTCAAAACTTTATTTATATTGAAAATTTTGTCAAAATTTTATTTCTGTAGAAAATTTTGTCAAAATTTTATTTCTTTTGAAAATTTTGTCAAAATTTTATATCTTTCGAAAATTTTGTCAAATATTTATATCTTTCGAAAATTTTGTCAAATTTTTATTCCTAATGAAAACTTTGTCAAAATGTTATTCCTATAGAAAATTTCGTGGAAATTTTATTTCTTTAGAAAATTTCGTCGAAAATTTGTCGACATTTTTTCAAAATTTTTATTCTATTTGGAGAAGAATATTTTCCAAATAGAATTCTACCAATCGACCAAACAGTAGAAAATCTACCATTTGTGGCAGAATTCTACCATCTTTGGCAACCTTGTTTCATACCCTGCAATGTTTATCCGATTTGCCTGAAATTCAAAATCTGGAGGTAGTTTGGTTCATAAACAAGTGTGCGGAAAATGGTGTGTATCAGTCCATGTTTCGGTATAGCCCCCATTTAGCCCGACCTTCTTATTTGATGTTTAGACGGAACCCCCGATTTGACTTCATGGTCATCTCGATACTTCAATTTTTATACGATTTGCCTGATATTAAAAATTATTGTTGTATTTAAGATCCCTAAATTTGTATAGCGAATATGGTATGGATCAGTTATTGTTTTGGTATAGCCCCCATGTGTTAAGTCTCCCGATTTTTAAGTTGGTATATATGTTTGCTTGACAGGGTATCTGTCAATAAATTCACCTAAAATTCAATACAATTTCAAGTTACCTGATACGATGAAGAGTTGTCAAAGGAAACAATTATATTTGATTCATGGTGGTGTGTATTTAAGATTTGGCACGTCTGAACTTAAGTCCGTATTTACGTGTTTTATCAAAAGATACTAATTTTTAAGTCGAAACATCTAACACTATGCTACACTGAAAAAAAAAATATTTAGGTGGTAATACAGATACGCAACCTAAATTGTAGGATGTGCAATTTGCAAAATATTACCGAACAAATTCTTTAAAATAATGAAATTTAAATTAATATAAAGATTATAATCTTTGCTTCAAAAATTTTTGTCATTGAATTTAGAACACAAATTTTTGGAAATTTGCGTCCCTCCTTTGCCTTTGAACTAAGGCCAATTTCCCTTAAAATATAGAAACACATTTTCATTTAAAGAAAACGTCCTTAGATTAACTGAAATATTTAATCTTTAGATTTAATATAAAAACGCTTCAGATATAAATATAAATTTGAAGCCAGATAGGTAGCTAAATATGTCTTTATTTTAAAGAAGCCGTATCTTTGGCTCGGAATCAATACCAAAATCCTTAAGGGAAGGTCAAAATCTTTGAATCCATGTAAACTTTTTGTTTTAGTGTACGCTGAAAAAATATTGTCGTGAGGTCAAAGATTTCATGTCTTTAAAATACGAATGCAAATTTTGCTTAACATAGAAGACGCATTTTTCTAATATAAAGTTTTTTTCCTTGTCCAACAGTCAATAAACTTTTCAATTAAGTCATATTGTCCTTATAATTAAGTGATTTTACTTAAAAATGGGTATCATAACATGATACCGTAAGTTCACCCAGGCCGAATGTTATGCACCCTCCACCATGGATTGCGTAGAAACTTCTACTAAAAACGGTCATCCACAATTAAATTACTTGGATTGCGGCCGATGGCAAGGTATCTTAAAACTTCTTCACATCATCTTCTAACTTGTAAGTTAGTCCAGGCGGGATATATAGTAGACAAAAGAAAGGTCGATTAAATACGTATATATTCAGTTTTTGACAGGTATATATAGGGAAGAAATAATTACGAACCGATATGAACTCTTGTGCGGTAATTGCAGAGCCAGAATTGGCATATGGGAGTCGCATTATATGGCGGCTATATACAATTATGAACTCGAGTCTACCAAAAATGGAAAGATTTTTTACTGTTTGGTAGTTTGGTAGAATTCTAAATGTTTTGGAAGATCTTGTAAAATATTCCTCTCCAACTATGAAATGCTTTATACATTTTCCATAGAAATAACATTTTGAAATAAGAAATAAAAGAAATAAAATTTTGACAAAATTTTCTATAGAAATAAATTTTTGACAAAATTTTATATAGAAATTATATTTTGAAAAAAATTCCTAAAGACTTAAAATGTTGACAAAATTTTCTAGAGAAATATAAAATTTTGACAAAATTTTCTAGAAAAATATAAAATTTTGACAAAATTTTCTATGGCAATAACATTTTGGCAGATTATTTTTGGCTAGAGTGGCAATCGTGAGTTTTCTGTGATTGAGAATCGTTTTATATGGGGGCTATATATAATATAGATCGATACGGACTAATTTTGGCATGGTTGTTTCGGCCATACACTAGAGAAATGTAACAAATTTCAACCTGATCGGATAAATTTTGCTCCTTCAAAAGGATAGCGGAGGTCAAATCTGGGGATCGGGGGCTATATATAGTTATGAACCGATATGGACCAATCCTGGCATGGTTGTTAGAGACCATATACTAACACCACGTACTAAGTTTCAACCGGAGGCTCCGCAAGCCAAATCTGGGGATCGGTTTATATGGGGTCTATCTATATATAATTATGGACCGATGTGGACCAATTTTTGCATGGTTATTAGAGCCCATATACCAACACCATGTACCAAATTTCAGCCGGATCGGATGAAATTTTCTACTCTTTGAGGCTCCGTAAGCCAAATCTGGGGATCGGTCTATATGGGGGCTATATATAATTATGGACCGATGTGGACCAATTTTTGCATGGTTGTTAGAGACCATATACCAACACCATGTACCAAATTTCTGCTGGATCGTATGAAATTTGCGTCTCTTTGAGGCTCCGCAAGCCAAATCTGGGGGGTCCGTTTATATGGGGGCTATACGTAAAAATGATCCGATATGGCCCATTTTCAATACAGTCCGACCTACATCAATAACAACTACTTGTGCCAATTTTCAAATCGATAGCTTGTTTCGTTCGGAAGTTAGCATGATTTCAACAGACGGACGGACGGACATGCTTAAATCGACTCAGAATTTCACCACGACCCAGAATATATATACTTTATGTTCTGAGAGCAATATTTCGATGTGTTACAAACGGAATGACAAAGTTAATATACCCCCACATCCTATGGTGGAGGGTATAAAAACAAAAAAAGAAAGAAAAATAAAATTTGTTTCCTAGAAGTAAGTACACAAAACCCAAATTTAAAAGAGAATTGTGTCTTAAAACTATCCATACCAAAATTGTTAAATTAAAGACAACATCTTTGGAACCGGGCATGCTTTTATTTTTCAGTGTGAGCGGGACCGTGTAAATTTTTATTTTCAAACAAGTAAGGAAAGTCTAAAGTCGGGCGGGGCCGACTATATTATACCCTGCACCACTTTGTAGATCTAAATTTTCGATACCATATCACATCCGTCAAATGTGTTGGGGCTATATATAAAGGTTTGTCCCAAATACATACATTTAAATATCACTCGATCTGGACAGAATTTGATAGACTTCTACAAAATATATAGACTCAAAATTTAAGTCGGCTAATGCACTAGGGTGGAACACAATGTTAGTAAAAAAATATGGGAAACATTTAAATCTGGAGCAATTTTAAGAAAACTTCGCAAAAGTTTATTTATGATTTATCGCTCGATATATATGCATTAGAAGTTTAGGAAAATTAGAGTCATTTTTACAACTTTTCGACTAAGCAGTGGCGATTTTACAAGGAAAATGTTGGTATTTTGACCATTTTTGTCGAAATCGGAAAAATATATATATGGGAGCTATATCTAAATCTGAACCGATTTCAACCAAATTTGGCACGCATAGCTACATTGCTAATTCTACTCCCTGTGCAAAATTTCAACTAAATCGGAGTTAAAAATTGGCCTCTACGGTCATATGAGTGTAAATCGGGCGAAAGCTATATATGGGAGATATATCTAAATCTGAACCGATTTCAACCAAATTTGGCACGCATAGCTACAATGCTAATTCTACTCCCTGTGCAAAATTTCAACTAAATCGGAGCAAAAAATTGGCCTCTGTGGTCATATGAGTGTAAATCGGGCGAAAGCTATATATGGGAGCTATATCTAAATCTGAACCGATTTCAACCAAATTTGGCACGCATAGCTACAATGTTAATTGTACTCCCTGTGCAAAATTTCAAATAAATCGGAGCAAAAAATTGGCCTCTGTGGTCATTTGAGTGTAAATCGGGCGAAAGCTATATATGGGAGCTATATCTAAATCTGAACCGATTTCAACCAAATTTGGCACGCATAGTTACAATGCTAATTCTACTCCCTGTGCAAAATTTCAACTGAATCGGAGCAAAAAATTGGCCTCTGTGGGCAAATGAGTGTAAATCGGGCGAAAGCTATATATGGGAGCTATATCTAAATCTGAACCGATTTGGCTGATATTTTGCGAGTTTTTCGAGACTCATAAAATATTCGGATGTACGGAATTTGAGGAAGATCGGTTGATATACACGCCAATTATGACCAGATCGGTGAAAAATATATAGGGATCGTCTTTGAGCCGAAACAGGACCCTATACCAAATTTTAGGACAATCGGACTAAAACTGCGAGCTGTACTTTGCACACAAAAATACATCAACAGACAGACAGACAGACGGACAGACAGACAGGCAGACAGACAGACAGACGGACATCGCTAAATCGACTCAGAATTTAATTCTAAGACGATCGGTATACTAAACGATGGGTCTCAGACTTTTCCTTCTTGGCGTTACATACAAATGCACAAACTTATTATACCCTGTACCACAGTAGTGGTGAAGGGTATAAAAATATTTTATCTAATATCGAATAATCAAACTTTAGCCTATTCTCTACCAGTTTAGTAAATTCGTGAACTTTGTGTATGTTAAGAAAAACTGATTCTTTTTAGTGAAGAAAAAAAGCTGAAAAAAAACGAAAAATTTAAAATTGGTACCTAGAAGCAAAAACACAAAACCTAAATTTAAAAGAGAATTGTGTCTTAAAAGTATCCCTACTTGTACTCTCCGCTTCTTTGGCTCGGAATCAATACAAAATTTTTAAAGTAATGACAAAATTTTTGGAAACGGGCATGCTTTTTTCAGTGTAGGCCAAAACGTCATTCGAATTTTCAGCCACATGAAATCCTTGTGTTTATGACAACATATTTTTTCCAGTGTATATGAATTTTTTGTGATTATTTGAATTATTAACCATACAAAAACAGAAGCAGATTTTTGGTCCATTGTCGACGCACTGTATTCCTGTTGCTAATGCCAATCACAAGAAAATCCTTGTGGACACTAAAGACTTTAAGAAGTATGTGTGTACGTCCTTCTTGCAAACGAGAGTGTAAGTTTATGGACGCAAAGAGATGGCTGTGAAAAATGCTGATGCGGCACACGTCATTTCCAACTGAGCTTACTTAACATTTTATGCCGATTATATTTTCAGGGACAAAAACGAAGCATAGAAGGACAATGCAAATCATCATCACCGAATGTCCCTTTTTCCAAATACGAATTTCAAATGGATTGTACATGTTAAGCTGATACTTTATTATATCAAGTGGTAAAAGAAATAAATAACCCTCAGTTTTTTTTTTTCTTTATTGTCTCGGGGTTTTTGTCATTTGTGGAAAAATGTACAATAACGCGGTTTAAGTGTCCTTCTAGTTACGCTGCTTGGACGTAAGACACTATATTTGGAAATACGAAAATTTCTCTTTATTACTGTATTTTTATTTTATTTTGTTCCATACCAAAACACGTGGACATTTACAGATGCCATACACCTTATTTGTAGAACAACTATGATTGCCATTATTTGGGAAATTATTTAAGGATTATTTGAAATGCTGAATGGCGTTGTACTGTTTCGACTATCAAGGGAAATGGTAATTTTTAGACCCTCCACCATAGGAAATACCCCCATTCCATTCAATATATATATATATATATATATATATATATATATATATATATATATATATATATATATATATATATATATATATATATATATATATATATATATATATATATATATATATATATATATATATATATATACGTGGTGTTAGTACATGGTCTCTAACAACCATGCAAAAATTGATCCATATCGGTTCATAATTATATATAGCCCCCATATAAAACCGATCCCCAGATTTGACCTCCGGAGCCTCTTGAAGGAGCAAAATTTATAAGGCATTAGATTTCAAATCAAGGCGTTATTTCATCATTTTCTTGCACACTTACACGAGATGTTTTTGATTCCTCTGAACCTGAAACGAAAAGGGTTGTTATAAATCCAGAATTTGATCTACACAGAAAAAAATTTCACGCAAATATTTGCAATTAAAATTTTAATTGAGTTTTAAAAAATTTTTCAATTAAAAATTTAATTGATTTAAAAAAATGTTTTAATTGAAACAAAAATCAATTTTTTGTAATTAATATGCATCAATTAATTAATATGAATAGCATCAATTCATTTTATAATTTACTTTAAATTCATTTTTTAATTGATACTGTCATTTCTGTGATTGAAGACATTTCAATTAAAAAATTAATTGGTTCAATTAATTTCGTGATTGAATCAGAACAAAATTGTATGTAGTCTTCATAGGTATATCATACTGCTTGAAATGATCTGCATAGGAGAATATCTGTCATCAAACCGCCCATGAACTTAATGCTTACTTGTTGCGATATATCAACAAAGGTATTCATGTCCAAATAAATATCACTTTAGAACTCCAAATTATAATAAACACTTCAGAGCAAAAAATGTTTTTTTTTTTTTAATTACTTGGATCTAAAGATATTTACCTTCGCCTAAGGTTTTTGATAATGATTCCCAGCCGAAGACGCTACTACTTCAAAAAGGAAGAAAATTTTTAGCGAATGGCTTTAAATCTAGGATCAATAAAATTAATTTTAAGATCTCATTTATCTCATTTAAAGCTATTCACGAACTCAAACAAACGGATCCAAAGACTTTGACCTTCCCCTAAGGATTTTGGTATTGATTCCGAGCCAAAGATGCGCCTTGATTGAAATATTCATTGACATTTTTAGCCACCTACACAGTCTTACACAAGTTTACAAACGGTTTAAGAAATTGTATTTTCTTTAATTATTAAAATATAATAAAATATGCATATATATGCTTTAGATTTTGTAAATTAATTTGAAAAACAAAGTATTTGTCCATTTTCAAGAAGATGTTTTTAGTCTGGATTATAAACAACAACAAGAAACATGTTTAGTTATAAGGTAACAACCTCAACGGTATGTAAACTTATGTGAGACTGTGCATATAGCTTTAAATTTAGTATCAATAAAATCAAAATTGGGATACAGTTCTCATTTATAAAATTTTAATTCTCTTTTCGCGGTATAACAATAAAGTCATTCACGTACAAACAAATGCCAGTTTAAAAATTAAAATTTAATTAAATTAAAATTAAAATACAAAATATTTTATTAATTCCAAAAAAAAAAACTTTAAACCAAATATGCTAAAGCCTGAAAATAAGTCTTAGTCTATATTTCAAGCGTTTTTATTTTAAATCTAAAGATTAAATATTTAATTAATTTAAGTACGATTTTTTAAACCAAACATGTGGTTCTTTAATTTATGAAGAACTTACCTTAGTTCAAAGACATACGACTTTAGCGGAGGGACGCAAATTTCAAAATTTGTGTCCCAAAATTTAATAAAAACAAGTATATTCGGCCGTAAGTTCGGCTAGGCCGAAGCTTATGTACCCTCCACCAAGGATTGCGCAGAAACTTCTTCTAGACACTGCCATCCACAATCGAATTACTTAAGTTGTGGTAACGCTTGCCGATGGCAAGGTATCTTAAAACCTCCTAACACCGTCTTCTAAATTGTATGTAAGTCCATATGTGGTATATATAAAATCAAAAAAGATCGATCAAACTGAATTATATACGTAATTCAGTTTGACAAAATTTTCTATAGAAATAAAATTTTAACAAAATTTTCTATAGAAATAAAATTTTAACAAAATTTTCTATAGAAATAAAATTTTGACAAAATTTTTTATAGAAATAAAATTTTGGTAGATTATTTTTGGCTCGAGTGGCAACCATTATTATGAACCGATATGGACCAATTTTTGTGTGATTGGCGATCGGCTATATATAACTATAGACCGATATGGACTAATTTTGGTATGGTTGTTAGCGGCCATATACTAACACCACGTTCCGAATTTGAACCGGATCGGATGAATTTTGCTCCTCCAAGAGGCTCCGGAGGTCAAATCTGGAGAACGGTTTATATGGGGGCTATATATAATTATGGACCGATACGGACCAATTCTGGCACGGTTGTTAAAGATCATAAACTAACACCAAATTACAACCGAATTGGATGAAATTTACTTCTTTAGAGGCTCCGCAAGCCAAATCTGGGGATCGGTTTATATGGGGGCTATATATAATTGTGAACCGATGTGGACCAAGTTTTGCATGGATGTTAGAGACCATATACTAACACCATGTTCCATATTTGAACCGGATCGGATGAATTTTGCTTCTTTTCGAGGCTCCGCAAGCCAAATCTGGGGATTGGTTTATATGGGCGCTATACATAATTATGGAGCGATGTGGACCAATTTTTGCATGGTTGTTGAAGATCATATACTGACATCATGTGCCAAATTTCAGGCGGATCGGATGAAATTTGCTTCTCTTCGAGGCTCCGCAAGCCAAATCTGGGGATTGGTTTATATGGGCGCTATATATAATTATGGACCCATGACCCAGAATATATACACTTTATGGGGTCTTACAGCAATATTTCGATGTGTTACAAACGGTATGACAAAGTTAATATACCCCCTATCCTATGGTGGAGGGTATAAATATTTTGAAGCAAAGCTTAATTATAATCTGGACATTAATTAAAATATAAATATACCCATTTTTAGTCGACTATCCGAACAAAACGCCTCGATTGATGCGTTTATCGAATTTTAGTCAAGGAAACTAACTTTGTATCAGAGAAAAGCATTTTCTACGCCAAGTAAGGCTGGTTTCGAATTTTAAGGAAAAGAAATCCTTGTGTTCAAAATAATCCAAATCGGTTCAGATTAAGATATAACTCCTATATATATATGCATCGCTCGATTTTCCCAAATTTGGCCATAATACATCAGCAAAAAAAGAGCTTCCAAAACAGTAATTTGGATCCCCAAATTTGTGATCCGGAAGTAGTGCAAACTTGGGTCATCTCCAATGAATTTTACATGGGTTTGTCATAGGGCGGTAGTACTCCATTTTTGGATCCTTTGCATTGCTTTAGAAGTTATGCTTTGGAAGTTCATTTGGATAAAGAAATTAAAAAAAAAAAAACAAGTAAGGAAAGTCTAAAGTCGGGCGGGGCCGACTATATTATACCCTGCACCACTTTGTAGATATAAATTTTCGATACCATATCACATCCGTCAAATGTGTTGGGTGCTATATATAAAGGTTTGTCCCAAATACATGCATTTAAATATCACTCGATCTGGACAGAATTTGATAGACTTCTACAAATCTATAGACTCAAAATTTAAGTCGGCTAATGCACTAGGGTGGAACACAATATTAGTAAAAAATATGTGAAACATTTAAATCTGAAGCAATTTTAAGGAAACTTCGCAAAAGTTTATTTATGATTTATCGCTCGATATATATGTATTAGAAGTTTAGGAAAATTAAATCATTTTTACAACTTTTGGACTAAGCAGTAGCGATTTTATAAGGAAAATGTTAGTATTTTGACCATTTTTGTCGAAATCAGAAAAACATATATATGGGAGCTATATCTAAATCTGAACCGATTTCAACCAAATTTGGTACGAATAGCAACAATGCTAAGTCTACTCCCTGTGCAAAATTTCAACTAAATCGGAGTTAAAAATTGGCCTCTGTGGTCATATGAGTGTAAATCGGGCGAAAGCTATATATGGGAGATATATCTAAATCTGAACCGATTTCAACCAAATTTGGCACGCATAGCAACAATGCTAAGTCTACTCCCTGTGCAAAATTTCAACTAAATCGGAGTTAAAAATTGGCCTCTGTGGTCATATGAGTGTAAATCGGGCGAAAGCTATATATGGGAGATATATCCAAATCTGAACCGATTTCAACCAAATTTGGCACGCATATTAACAATGCTAATTATACTACCTATGCATAATTTCAACTAAATCGGAGTTAAAAATTGGCCTCTGTGGGCAAATGAGTGTAAATCGGGCGAAAGCTATGTATGGGAGCTATATCTAAATCTGAACCGATTTGGCTGATATTTTGCAAGTTTTTCGAGACCCATAAAATATTCGGATGTACGGAATTTGAGGAAGATCGGCTGATATACACGCCAATTATGACCAGATCGGTGAAAAATATATATGGCAGCTATATCTAAATCTGAACCGATTTTTTCCAAAATCAATAGGGATCGTCTTTGAGACGAAACAGGACCCTATACAAAATTTTGGGACAATCGGACTAAAACTGCGAGCTGTACTTTGTACACAAAAATACATCAACAGACAGACGGACAGACAGACAGACAGACAGACAGACAGACGGACATCGCTAAATCGACTCAGAATTTAATTCTAAGCCGATCCGTATACTAAAAAGTTGGTCTATGATTACTCCTTCTTGGCGTTACATACAAATGCACAAACTTATTAAACCCTGTACCACAGTAGTGGTGAAGGGTATAAAAACTAAAAAAATATTTTTTCTCCAATTTCACTTTTTATTTTTATCAGTATTTTTTGTTACACTTTTATTTTCTTATTATCAAATTTTTACAAATTGAAAAACTTCTTCGTGGGTTGAACCTGGGTCTGCTGGCGCCATAACAGAACGATTTAGCACAATCAGCCACAAACTCCATTGAACACGATGCATCAAAACGTCTATTAAAATGTTTGTGATATGAACCTTATATGACACCACGGCATGATAATTTAACTACTTCCTGAGATGTTCTTTATTATTATGAATGAACAAATAAAGAACCCCGGTTCAAATCTCACCAACAGCAATTTTTTTATTAAATATTTTTCTAAAAAAAATATTTTTTATGTATTTATTTTGTTGTTTTTTTTTGTCATATATTTTTGTATAAAGAACTTCTATGGAATTGAAAAAGTCAAACGGCACAGGTTCACATCCGAATGGGGATGATTTTTTTGATATTTTTACTTTTTTATTTATTTTCTATCCATTTTTGCGAAATGTAGTGATTCAAAATTTAAATTTTCACTTAAAACGGCATAATTCCGTACTTTCTAAGACTTGCCCAAAAGGACTTCATCAGAATTGGATCCCTGGATGTGCTGAAATGTTTGTGGAACAACTTCCAAATCTTTTTGCTACCATATCTCTTTATTGCGTGTTCACAGAAATACTTTATTTTGGACATTTTTATATTTCTGTTTTCGGATGAATCAGTTGTAAAATTAGGCAATCCTTACATTTTTGTTTAGCATACAAAAGATAAAACCAGAAAATATTGTAATGCTCATGTTGTGGCACTGGTATAGGATTTATAAAGATAATTCAATGGAGAACAAGTATATACGGCCGTAAGTTTGGCCAGGCCGAATCTTATGTACCCTCCACCATGGATTGCGTAGAAACTTCTACGAAAGACTGTCATCCACAATCGAATTACTTGGGTTGTGGTATCTTAAAACTTCTTAACATCGTTTTCTAAATTGTGAGTTAGTCCATACGTGGTATATATTAGACAAAAATGTTATGTATAGTTAAGTCTACAAATAATTACGAATCGATATCGACTTTTTGCACGGTACGTAGAGAGCCAAAATTGAAATATGGGGGTCGCTTATATTGGGGCTATATACAATTATGAACTTGATATGGACCAATTTTTGTGTGAATGGAAATCGATTTATCTGAGGGATATAAATATATAACTATAGACCGATATGGACCTAGTTAGGCATGGTTGTTAACGACCATATACTAGCACAATGTACCAAATTTCAATTCACTCGGATGAAATTTGCTTCTCCACGAGGCTCCAAAACCAAATCTCGGAATCGGTTTATATGGGGCAATATATGATTATGGACTGATATGGACCACTTTTGGCATGCTTGTTAAATATCATATAATATCACCACGTACCAAATTTCAAGCAGATCGGATGAATTTTGCTTCTCCAAAAGGCACCGGAGGTCTAATCTGGGGATCGGTTTATATGGGAACTATATATAATTATGGACTGACAGGAACCAATTCCTGCATGGTTGTTGGATACCATATACTAACTTCACGTACCAAATTTCAACCGAATGGGAAGAATTTTTCTCATCCAACGGGCTCTGGAGGTCAAATCTGGGGATCGGTTTATATGGGGCCTATATATAATTATGGACCGATACCGACCAATTTTTGCATGGTTGTTAGAGACCATATACTAACACCATGTACCAAATTTCAGCCGGATCGGATGAAATTTGCTTCTCTTAGAGGCCTCGCAAGCCAAATCGGGGGATCGGTTTATATGGGGGCTATATATAATTATGGCCGATGTGGACCAATTTTTGCATGGTTGTTAGAGACCATATACTAACACCATGTACCGAATTTCAGCCGGATCGGATGGAATTTGCTTCTCTTAGAGGCCTCGCAAGCCAAATCGGGGGATCGGTTTATATGGGGGCTATATATAATTATGCACCGATGTGGACCAATTATTGCATGGTTATTAGAGACCATATACTTACACCGTGTACCAAATTTCAGCCGGATCGGATGAAATTTGCTTCTCTTAGAGGCCTCGCAAGCCAAATTTGGGGGTCCGTTTATATGGGGCTATACGTAAAAGTGGACCGATATGGCCGATTTGCAATACCATTCGACCCACATCAATAACAACTACTTGTGCCAAGTTTCAAGTCGATAGCTTGTTTCGTTCGGAAGTTAGCGTGATTTCAACAGACGGACGGACGGACGGACATGCTCAAAATTTTCTATAGTAATAAAATTTTGACAAAATTTTCTATATAAATACAATTTTGGTAGATTATTTTTGCTCGAGTAGCAACCATGAATATGAACCGATATGGACCAATTTCTGTGTAATTTGAGATCAGCTATATATAACTATAGACCGATATGGACCAATTTTGGTATGGTTGTTAGCGGCCATATACTAATACCACGTTCCGAATTTGAACCGGATCGGATGAATTTTGTTCCTCCAAGAGGCTCCGCAGGTCAAATCTGGAGAACGGTTTATATGGGGGCTATATATAATTATGGACCGATATGGACCAATTCCGGCACGGTTGTTAATGATCATAAACTAACACCATGTTCCAAATTACAACCGGATTGGATGAATTTTGCTTCTCTTAGAGACTCCGCAAGCCAACTCTGAGGATCGGTTTATATGGGGGCTATATATAATTATGGACCGATGTGGACCAATTTTTCATGGTTGTTAGAGACCATATACCAACACTGTGTACCAAATTTTACCCGGATCGGATGAAATTTGCTTCAATTTGAGGCTCCGCAAACCAAATCTGGGGATCGGTTTATATGGGGGCAATATATAATTATGGACCGATGTAGACTAATTTATGCATGGTTGTTAGAGATCATATACGAACACCATGTACCAAATTTCAGCCAGATCGCATGAAATATGCTTCTGTTAGAGGCTCCGCAAACCAAATCTGAGAGTCCCTTTATATGGGGGCTATATGTTACATAAAAGTGGACCGATATGTCCCATTTGCAATACCATCCGAGCTACATCAATAACAACTACTTGTGCCAAGTTTCAAATCGATAGCTTGTTACGTTGGGAAGTTAGCGTGATTTCAACAGACGGACGGACATGCTTAGATCGACTCAGATTTTCACCACGACCCAGAATATATATACTTTATGGGGTCTGAGAGCAATATTTCGATGTGTTACAAACTGAATGACAAAGTTAATATACCCCCCATCCTATGGTGGTATAAAAAGGGAATAAAAAGGGATTAACACAAAACGAAATTCTATCAACGGTAAACAACGTTCTTAGTGAAATCAAGAAAATCCCCTTTCTTGGACATTTTTGCAGATTATATGCGTTGAACATTTGGATATTAAAAAATAAAAATAAATTTGTAACTTCCCTAAAACAAGGAAATTTTGCCTATGGAATTATTTTCCTAGACAATATTTAGATAAATTCTTCGTATACGATTGATATGGAAAAAATTCCCCACAGCAAGTGTTTTAGATGTATGCAAACACTTACCTCACCTAAACTAAAAAAAAAAGTGAACCCTCTATTTCACTAAAGCCAATTTAACTTTATTTTAGTTCATGGAGTTATTGTGTTTGGAGAAAGTTCCTTTACTCTAATAATTTTTTCCATACTTTAGTTAAATGAACTATAAAATGGGGAAAAAATTATACACAGATGAAACATAAAGATTAACTAAATTCGTATTTTTCACAAAATAGTTCATTATTTCTTTAAATTTGGAAATTTTACTACAAATGGACATATTTTGAACTTCGTATAGCACTAAAGACATTCTTGCAATTTTGAATTCCAATTTTTTCTTTCAAACTAAAAAATTTTCTTTAACAACCCAGCAAAAAAGCGTCGCCAAGAAAGTAGTGAGAATTTTCTTTTTGGAACCGGAAGTGGTGCAAAATTGGCGCAGAAGCGATGAATTTAACATGGGCTTGTCATAGGACGGATGCCCACTATTTCAACAATCGTTGCATTGAATATGCATCACTTCTTAAGGTGTGATGCGAATTCAGCTTTTTGGATATGAATTAAATTTTGTGATATTTTTACAAATAAATAATTTTTAAAATTTCTTATGATGTTTAATGCATTCTAACGCTTGTCTGGAACGTTTGACATCAAATATTATCAAAAACTCGCAAGTTTTTTAGAACGGATTTAGCATTTTTTTTCGGCAAAATTTAAATAATTTGTACAATTTTATTAATTCTTAATCTGTTTTTAACCTAATTGAAACAAAACAAGTATATACGGGCGTAAGTTCGGCCAGGCCGAAGCATATGTACCCTCCACCATGGATTGCGTATAAACTTCTACTAAAGACTGTCATCCACAATCGAATTACTTGGGTTGCGGTAACTTTTGCCGATGACAAGGTATCTTAAAACTTCCTAATACCGTAATATATAACACGTAGTCCATACGTGCTATATATTAAACTTAAAATGGCCGATTAAATACGTATATAATTAAGTTTAACAACATTTTCTATAGAAATAAAATTTTGACAACATTTTTTATAGAAGTAAAATTTGGACAAAATTTTCTATAGAAATACGATTTTAACAAAATTTTCTATAGAAATAAAATTTTTATAAAATTTTCAAAAGATTTAAAATTTTGACAACATTCTCTATAGAATTAAAATTTTGACAACATTTTCTACAGAAATAAAATTTTGCCAAAATTTTCTATAGAAATAAAATTTGACAAAATTTTCTATAGAAATAAAATTTGACAAAATTTTCTATAGGAATAAAATTTCGACAAAATTTTCTATAGAAATAAAATTTTGCTAGATTTTGCTCGAGTGGCAAGCATGATTATGAACCGATATGGCCAATTTTTGTGTGATTGGGGATCGGCTATATATAACTATAGACCGATATGGACCAATTTTTGCATGGTTGTTAGAGACCAGATATGAACACCACGTTGCAAATTTCAACCGGATCGGATGAATTTTGCTCGTCCAAATGGCTCCGGAGTTCAAATCTGGGAATCGGTTTATATAGGGGCTATATATAATTATGGACTGATATGGACCAATTTTTGAATGGTTCTTAGAGACTATATACTAATACCATATATCAAATTTCAGCCGGATCGGATGAAATTTGCTTCTCTTAGAGGATCCGCAAGGCAAATCTGGGGATCGGTTTATATGGGGGCTATATATATAATTATGGACCCATGTGGAACCAATTTTTGCATGGTTGTTAGAGACAATATATTAACAACATGTTTCAAATTTCAGCCGGATCGGATGAAATTTGCTTCTCTTAGAGCAATCGCAAGCCAAATTTGGGGGTCCGTTTATATGGGGGCTATACGTAAAAGTGGACCGATATGGCCCATTTGCAATACCATCCGAGCTACATGAATAACAACTACTTGTGCCAAGTTTCAAGACGATAGCTTGTTTCGTTCGGAAGTTAGCGTGATTTCAACAGACGGACGGACGGACGGACATGCTCAGATCGACTCAGAATTTCACCACGTCCCAGAATATATATATATATATATATATATATATATATATATATATATATATATATATATATATATATATATATATATATATATATATATATATATATATATATATATATATATATATATATATATATATATATACTTTATGGGGTCTTAGAGCAATATTTCGATGTGTTACAAACGGAATGACAAAGTTAATACACCCCCTTCCTATGGTGGAGGGTATAATAATTTTAAATTTCCCATTAAAAATATGAAAAAAAGCGAGTTATAAAAAATTGACTGAAATGAACTTCTTGTGCAGTTAAAATAACATCTTTGGGACAACATTTTTGGAAGTGCTTCTAAAGTTGTGCCTTTAGAAGAACTTCCAAAATTTTTTGCTGGGAAGTGAAAAAAAAAATAATTATGCATAATAAATTCTCTTGAAGTTGTCGAAAATATTTACTTATTTTTGTGATGTCGGCGTTTGTAATACTGTTTAGTTAAAATTTTCTAAAATTAATTTAAATTTTCTAAAATTAACCAAAATTTTTCTTACTGGTGGGTTCACTGTTTTTTCAGTGTACAGTACGTTTATATCGGTTTGTATATCGTGTATGCAATGACTTATGTGTTACCCTGAAAAGCAAATTTGATATTTGCCTCTCCCCTGCGCATTATATCTCCTATGCAAATCATCATTGTTTTTCAAGATGGAGACTTTAGCTATACTGGTGGAGTCTATGAAAAAAATCACATCCTTTAAGGACCTTGTGAGAGAATCACCGAATGCACAAAGATAAGCTGAGAAAATATGATGAGTCTTTAACGACAACCATTTTATCACGTTCGTTTTTCCATACGACAATTTACACAAAAGTTCATATGTGTAATATTTGCGCCATTATTATTTTAGCCTGGTGGGGAATATGTTTATATGGAATATGGTGGTAGTTAGGGATGTCACTCAAGTAATCCTATAGGTTTTTGGTCTAAAAACCATGGGAAAATTTGTGCTATCAACCAAAATAATTTCACTTGAGCTTCGCCTTGTACACAGAAAATACACGCAAAGAAAAAACAAATACCGTTTGGAAAACGTGTATCGAAAACGTTGTTCTTTTCTTCGAGTGTTCTGAATTTCTTCGAAAATTTTTATACTTTTATCATAAAAAACAAAGAACTTTTACAAAAGTTTTATATTTGCAATAAAAAAAATATTTTTTGTTCAGAAATCACAGTTCATTCCGTTTATATCAAGCAATTTTCTAATTTTAAGTTGTTAATAAGACACAGTTTGAAGTTTCATAGTAAAAATTGTATGTAGTAGTATCCCAGCAACAAAAGTAATGAAAATGTTCTTTTTGGATCCGGAAGTGGTGCAAAATTGACGCAGAAGCGATGAATTTAACATGGGCTTGTCATAGGACGGAATTACTCCATTTCAACAGTCGGTGCACTGAATTTGCAGCACTTCTTTAGATGTGATCCGAATTCAATGTTTTGAATGTAAAGTAAAAAACTCTGTGATATTTTGTCAAATAAATAATTTTTATAATTTTTTATAATTTTTAATGGATTCACAATTTAATGGAAAATTCACAATATACCCTCCACCATAGGACGGGGGGTATATTAACTTTGTCATTCCGTTTGTAACACATCGAAATATTACTCTCGGACCCCATAAAGTATATATATATTCTGGGTCGTGGTGAAATTCTGAGTCGATCTAAGCATGTCCGTCCGTCCGTCCGTCTGTTGAAATCACGCCGACTTCCGAACGAAACAAGCTATCGATTTGAAACTTGGCACAAGTAGTTGCTATTGATGTAGGTCGGATGGTATTGCAAATGGGCCACATCGGTCCACTTTTACGTATAGCCCCCATATAAACGGACCCTCAGATTTGGCTTGCGGAGCCTCTAACAGAAGCATATTTCATCCGATCCGGCTGAAATTGGGTACATGGTGTTGGTATATAGTCTCTAACAACCATGCCAAAATTGGTCCTCATCGGTCCATAATTATATATAGCCCCCCATATAAACTGATCCCCAGGTTTGGCTTGCGGAGCCCCAAAGAGAAGCAAATTTCATCCGATCCGGCTGAAAATTGGTACATGATGTTGGTATGTGGTCTCTAAAAACCATGCTAAAATTGGTCCACATCGGTCCATAATTATATATAGCCCCCATATATACCATTCTCTAGATTTGACCTCCGGAGCCTCTTGGAGGAGCAGAATTCATCCGATCCGGTTCAAATTTGGAACGTGGTGTTAGTATATGGCCACTAACAACCATACCAAAATTGGTCCATATCGGTCTATAGTTATATATAGCCGATTTCCAATCACACAAAAATTGGTCCAGATCGTTTCATAATCATTTTTGTCAATATTCTGTCAAATTTTGTCAACATTTTATTTCTATAGGAAATTTTGTCAAAATTTTATTTCTATAGAAAATTTTGTTAAAATTTCATTTCTATAGCAAATTTTGTCAAAACTTTATTTCTGTAGAAAATTTTTTCAAAATTTTATTTCTATAGGAAATTTTGTCAAAATTTTATTTCTATAGAAAATTTTGTCGAACTGAATTATATACGTATTTAATCGATCTTTTTATACCCTCCACCATAGGATGGGGGGTATATTAACTTTGTCATTCCGTTTGTAACACATCGAAATATTGCTCTAAGACCCCATAAAGTATATATATGCTGGGTCGTGGTGAAATTCTGAGTCGACCTGAGCATGTCCGTCCGTCCGTCCGTCCGTCTGTTGAAATCACGCTAACTTCCGAACGAAACAAGCTATCGACTTGAAACTTGGCACAAGTAGTTGTTATTGATGTAGGTCGGACGGTATTGCAAATGGGCCATATCGGTCCACTTTTACGTATAGCCCCCATATAAACGGTCCCCAAAATTTGGCTTGCGAAGCCTCTAAGAGAAGCAAATTTCATCCGATGCGGCTCAAATTTCGTACATGGTGTTAGTATATGGTCTCTAACAACCATGCAAAAATTGGTCCACATCGGTTCATAATTATATATAGCCCCCATATAAACCGATCCCCCAATTTGGCTTGCGAGGCCTCTAAGAGGAGCAAATTTCATCCGATCCGTCTGAAATTTGGTAAGTGATGTTAGTATATGGTCTCTAACAACCATGCAAAAATTGGTCCACATCGGTCCATAATTATATATAGCCCCCATATAAACCGATCCCCCGATTTGGCTTGCGAGACCTCTAAGAGAAGCAAATTTCATCCGATCCGGCTGAAATTTGGTACATGGTGTTAGTATATGGTTTCTAACAACCATGCAAAAATTGGTCCACATTGGTCCATAATTATATATAGCCCCCATATAAACCGATCCCCCGATTTGGCTTGCGAGGCCGCTAAGAGAAGCAAATTTCATCCGATCCGGCTGAAATTTGGTACATGGTGTTAATATATGGTCTCTAACAACCATGCAAAAATTGGTTCACATCGGTCCATAATTATATATAGCCCCCATATAAACCGATCACCAGATTTGACCTCCGGAGCCTCTTGGAGGAGCAAAATTCATCTAATTCAGTTGAAATTTGGTACGTGGTGTTAATATATGGCCTCAAACTCCCATGCAAAAATTGGTCGATATCGGTCCATAATTATAGATAGGCCCCGTATAAACCGATCCCCAGATTCGACCTCCAGAGCAGCGTTGCCAATTTAGCTTTTTTCCCGCTAGATTTGGCTTTTTTTGAAGACGTTTAGCGGGAAAAAATGCATTTAGCTTTTAGCTTTTTTTCTGGCTTTTTTCATGACCCTTTTAGCTATTTTTGGCTTTTTTTTTATTTTCGACATGTTTCTATTGAAATATGGATAAATCGGCGTTTTTATCTAAGCCTTGCTGCAAGTATAAGGGTTTCCACATATTTCAAAGCTCAGTTGAAACATTAATAATGAGACCAGCCATTATGCGGGCATTTTTGTAGCAAATACACCTTGTTGTAAAGTTTTTTCATTATATACATAAAAGTTATCGTAAACTTTAAATCTACTATTACCATACAAATTTGTTAGATAAACTGTCAGTAAATTATTGGGAATATTATCATTCTAAAGTTATTACGATATTACTAAATTAAAATAGTAGATGTGAATAGCTTTGTGCACTGAAAAAATATTGTCGTCTCCTTAAAATACGAACGCGAATTTTGGTTATAATAGCATTTGTGAATTTCTTTTATATAAACTGTTTTCCTTGTCCAAAAGACGATAAAGTCGTTTTGTTCTTATAATTAAGTGATTCAACTTAAAAATGGGTATGTTTTCATGAAAGAAGGAAGAATTAATGAAATAGTCTTTAAATGTGAGGAGTTTTTGCATCTTAACCACAAACCAAAATAGCGTTCAAAAATAAAAGATGTTTTTCAACACTTTATTTTAAAAACATATATATATACAATAATTTCTACTTGAAGTCGAGTCTGAATTTCGAAATTTAAGTTGGCGTTAGCACGTTTTTAAAGCACTTTGATAGCTCATGAAGAAAAGGAAAATGTTTTTACTGGGAAATGTAAACTATAGGTATTTTCTACAATTTAAATATAAGTAATGTATTTCGAATTTTTCACAATTTCAAATCCAAACTAAAATTTTATTTTAAAAAAATGACAAATCATTTTTTTACCAAATCCAAAGCATGCTTAGATCATTTAATATTTTAAAATAACAAGTAAATAAAATAGAGGTGTTGGGAAGGTAGCTCCCACAAAACGAAGGACTTCCAGTAAAAAAATTGTGATAGTAATCAAAATGTATCGAATTCGCAAACAGAGCTAATATGCCTTAGATATTGTTACAGTCTCACAGAAGTGGAATTAAAATGAACATAATATGCATTGTAAGTGAAATAAAGCCTTTAAGTTTGTAAAATTTCAATCAAAAATGTGACTTTTGATAAAAAAAAAAATTTAGCTTGTTTTCTAGCTATTTTTTTTTGCATTTTTTAGCTTTTTTTAGCTATTTTTTTGGGCAAATCTAGCGGTTTTTGGTGAAACAATTCTGGCAACGCTGCTCCAGAGCCCCTTGGAAGAGCAAAATTCTTCCCATTCTGTTGAAATTTGGTACGTCATGTTAGTATATGGTATCCAACAACCATGCAGGAATTGGTTCCTATCAGTCCATAATTATATATAGCTCCCATATAAACCGATCCCCAGATTTGACCTCCGGTGCCTGTTGGAGAAGCAAAATTCATCCGATCTGGTTGAAATTTGGTACGTGGTGGTAGTATATGATATTTAACAACCATGCCAAAAGTGGTCCATATCAGGCCATAATCATATATAGCCCCCAAATAAACCTATCCCTAGATTTGATTTTGGAGCCTCTTGGAGGAGAAAATTTCATCCGAGTCAGTTGAAATTGGTACATTGTGCTAGTAAATGGTCGTTAACAACCATGCCTAACTAGGTCCATATTGGTCTATAGTTATATATGGCCCTCACATAAATCGATCCCCAATCACACAAAAATTGGTATATATCAAGTTCATAATTGTATATAGCCCCCACATTAGTAAGCTACCCCCATATTTCAATTCTGGCTCTCTACGTAAAGAGAGCCATAAAGTCCATATCGATTCGTAATTATTTGTAGACTTACCTATACATAACTTTTTTGTCTAATATATGCCATGTTAAGAAGTTTTAAGATACCACAACCCAAGTAATCCGATTGTGGATGACAGTCTTTCGTAGAAGTTTCTACGCAATCCATGGTGGAGGGTACATAAGTTTCGGCCTGGCTGAACTGACAGCCGTATATACTTGTTTCAAATTGGATTTAGCATTTTTTTCGACAAAATTTAAATTATTTGTACCCTTTTGTGAATTCTTAAACTGTTTTTAACCAATTTGCAGCAAAAAAAATAAAATTACCCATTAAAAATATTGAATGAAAAGAACTTCCTGTGTAGTTAAAATAAACAACATCATTGGGAGTACATCTTCTGGAAGTGCTTTTAAAGTTGTGCCTTTGGAAGAACTTCCAAATTGTTTTTGCTGGGATGTAATTCCGAACATCGGCTCACGGGCGCCCAAAACTATGCTCTATTAATATAACTGCTTGTGCGTTGATGGCTATAGCGATAATTATCTGTTGATGACAATAACAGCTACATAGCCCCGTGGATAGTGCACTGAAAAAAAAAACATACTCGGTTCCAAAGATTTTGTCTTTACTTTAAATAATTTGGTATTGATTCCGAGCCAAAGAAGCGGAGAATATAACTAAGGATACTTTTAAGACACAATTCTCTTTTAAATTTAGGTTTTGTGTACTTGCTTCTAGGAAGCAAATTTTAATTTTACGCTTTCTCATCTTTTTGTCTTCATATGCTATCAAAGTCCTTTAAAAACGAGTTAACGACAACTTTATTTTCATAATAATTGTGTTTAATGACATTATCATATTATGTTTTAAATAAATGCTTTCTTATACCTCATTCATATTACACTTCCAAAATGCGCTTAAACTAAACTTCAAATGTCATTTGCTTTATAAAAAAGAGACTTAAAATCCACTTTTAGTAGACTTCGAACCTTATGTGAATTGGCTATTGGATATATTATAACGTAATTCACGGATCCAACTCCCTTAAACAACCTACATTTATTTCTATTTCAAGTGTGCAATTAATTTGCGCGTAATCTTATTTAGATTATTTATTAGATCTTTTGTTTATCTATACAATATTCGTTTCTATTCAAGTAGTTCTCCTATTTCAGCATCACTCGCCATATTTTGATCCATTGTAATCGGCCATAGAAATCAATATTTTCGAGATTTGGTTGCCTGAGACAATAAGTGGCTATTTTGCAAGCTTTGGTGTATCTACGAATAAGTCATTACATATTAGGTGATTATATGCTTTAAATGCACTACTTATTTTATGGCCGAAAGTATGCCTGGGGAGAAGTACATTCCTCCTAGGACATGCGTATGTGAATGTAATCCGAAGCGATACCAATTAATAAGTGGTTATTATTTTTAAATAGGCTTACCTACAAGATTACCGGGTAATGAGAGTTTTTGCTGGGTAAAGTCAGAAAAGAACAGTGTTTGATATAAACGAAATGGACTGTGTTGTTGATTCAAAAATAACTTTTTTTTAATAAAAAAATTAAGATTTTGTAACAAACGAATTTTTTTGGTGATAAAAGTGTATTCTTTTCGAAGCAATTCAAAAAACTCTAACAAAAGAAAAACGTTTTCGGTACACGTTTTCCAAACGTTTTTTTTTCTTTGCGTGTATTGTCCATATTGATGAGGTCTAAAATACATTTTTATAAACTTCTTTAACAATAAACGAAAAATACGAAAATTTGAGACAATTTTTGTACTGTATGATTCTAGTAAATGGACATTTATACAAAAACTACACGCAAAGAAAAAAAAACGTTTGGAAAACCTGTACCGAAAACGTTTTTCTTTTGTTAGAGTTTTTTTGAATTGCTTCGAAAATTTTAAACTTTTATCACCAAAAAAATTCGTTTGTTACAAAGTTTTTATTTTTTCAATAAAAAAAGTTAGTTTTGAAACAACAACAGAGCCCATTTCGTTTATATCAAACACTGTTCTTTTCTGACTTTTGGTCTTTAATAAAACACATTTTACAGTTCAAAATTTAATATAGTACAATGTAATGTTGAACATTTTGTCGGAATCTTCCGAACATATGTGGAATGTATGTAAAAAAAAAAAAAAAAAAAACTTTGGTCGAAGCAGGGATCGAACCCACGACCCTTGGCATGAGAGTCAGACGTAGCAACCACTGCTCCACGGTGCCAAACTAAATGTTTGTTTTTGTTAAATAAACTTTGTTTATTCGGTTCGTGGGCGCCGCAAGCATGCTATATAAATATAAGTTATATGGGTAATTATCTATTGATGACCATAACAGGTATATAGCTCAGTGGTTAGTGTGTTGGCTTACAAAGTGCATGGCCCGCGGTTCGATTCTCCGTCCAGGCGAAAGGTAAAAAAATTTTAAAAATTTATAAATTCGTATAATTTCTTCTACATTGTTGGTATTACAGGAAAAGGTGTTAAGAACTAAAAAAACTCGTGGATGTGAGAAAGATGTGAAAAAAATGCAATCAGCAAGAAAACAATTTTTTTTAGTTAGTCTTTATGAAATTGTTGTTACATCCTGGAAAAGAATAAATGTTTATCACAAAAAGTATATACTTTTCTTCCAAATACACTTCCTTACCGCGAAAAGCAAATAAGAAACGAACTTTGTTTGTCTAAAATTTCGTTTGGGAGGAAAGAATAATTTTTTTGCGTGTATAGCTGATACTTTTATGGGTTGTTTTTTGTATTTTTTCTCACACTTTGAAAAATATCATAGGCTACATAGCGCTTATTTTCGTAGGGCTATTTGGTCACAATTCAAGAATCAAGTTTCCAGAACATAGCTCTTGAAATAATTGAGGTAGGATTTCAAAATGACAACTTTTTCTTCTACATGCTGTTAGTACAAGTAAAAACAGAAGAAAAATAAGTATATACGGCCGTAAGTTCGGCCAGGCCGAATCTTATGTACCCTCCACCACGGATTGCGTAGAAACTTCTATGAAAGACTAAGGACTTAGATATCATATACTACCACCACGTACCAAATTTCAACCAGATCGGAGGAATTTTGCTTCTCCAAAAGGCACCGGAGGTCAAATCTGGGGATCGGTTTATATGGGAGCTATATATTATTATGGACTGATAGGAACCAATTCCTGCATGGTTGTTGGATACCCTATACTAACATCACGTACCAAATTTCAACCGAATGGGAAGAATTTTGCTCTTCCAAGGTGCTCCGGAGGTCAAATCTGTTTATATGGGGCCTATATATAATTATGGACCGATATCGACCAATTTTTGCATGGGTGTTTGAGGCCATATATTAACATCACGTACCAAATTTCAACTGAACCAGATGAATTTTGGTCTTCCAAGAGGCTCCGGAGGTCAAATCTGGTGATAGGGTTATATGGGGGCTATATATAATTATGGACCGATGTGAACCATTTTTTGCATGGTTCTTAGAAACCATATACTAACACCATGTACCAAATTTCAGCCGGATCGGATGAATTTTGCTTCTCTTAGAGGCTCCCCAAGCCAAATCGGGGGATCGGTTTATATGGGGCTATATATAATTATGGACCGATATGGACCAATTTTTGCATGGTTGTTAGGGACCATATACTAACACTATGTACCAAATTTCAGCCGGATCGGATGCAATTTGCTACTCTTAGAGGCTCCGCAAGCCAAATCGGGGGATCGGTTTATATGGGGGCTATATACAATTATGGACCGATGTGAACCAATTTTTGCATGGTTGTTAGAGACCATATACTAACACCATGTACCAAATTTCAGTCGGATCGGATGAAATTGGCTTCTCTTAGAGGCTCTGCAAGCCATATCGGGGGATCGGTTTATATGGGGGCTATATATAATTATGGACCGATATGGATCAATTTTTGCATGATTGTTAGAGACCATATACTTACACCATGTACCAAATTTCAGCCGGATCGGATGAAATTTGCTTCTCTTAGAGGCCTCGCAAGCCAAATTTGGGGGTCCGTTTATATGGGGGCTATACGTAAAAGTGGACCGATATGGCCCATTTTCAATACCGTCCGAACTACATCAATAACAACTACTTGTGCCAAGTTTCAAGTCGATAGCTTGTTTCGTTCGGAAGTTAGCGTGATTTCAACAGACGGACGGACGGACGGACGGACGGACATGCTCAGATCGACTCAGAATTCCACCACGACCCAGAATATATATACTTTATGGGGCCTTAGAGCAATATTTCGATGTAAAGGGTGATTTGTTAAGAGCTTGATAACTTTTTTTTAAAAAAAAACGCATAAAATTTGCAAAATCTCATCGGTTCTTTATTTGAAACGTTAGATTGGTCCATGACATTTACTTTTTGAAGATAATTTCATTTAAATGTTGACCGCGGCTGCGTCTTAGGTGGTCCATTCGGAAAGTCCAATTTTGGGCAACTTTTTCGAGCATTTCGGCCGGAATAGCCCGAATTTCTTCGGAAATGTTGTCTTCCAAAGCTGGAATAGTTGCTGGCTTATTTCTGTAGACTTTAGACTTGACGTAGCCCCACAAAAAATAGTCTAAAGGCGTCAAATCGCATGATCTTGGTGGCCAACTTACCGGTCCATTTCTTGAGATGAATTGTTCTCCGAAGTTTTCCCTCAAAATGGCCATAGAATCGCGAGCTGTGTGGCATGTAGCGCCATCTTGTTGAAACCACATGTCAACCAAGTTCAGTTCTTCCATTTTTGGCAACAAAAAGTTTGTTAGCATCGAACGATAGCGATCGCCATTCACCGTAACGTTGCGTCCAACAGCATCTTTGAAAAAATACGGTCCAATGATTCCACCAGCGTACAAACCACACCAAACAGTGCATTTTTCGGGATGCATGGGCAGTTCTTGAACGGCTTCTGGTTGCTCTTCACTCCAAATGCGGCAATTTTGCTTATTTACGTAGCCATTCAACCAGAAATGAGCCTCATCGCTGAACAAAATTTGTCGATAAAAAAGCGGATTTTCTGCCACTGATTTTGGTAATAAAATTCAATGATTTGCAAGCGTTGCTCGTTAGTAAGTCTATTCATGATGAAATGTCAAAGCATACTGAGCATCTTTCTCTTTGACACCATGTCTGAAATCCCACGTGATCTGTCAAATACTAATGCCTGAAAATCCTAACCTCAAAAGAATCACCCTTTATTACAAACGGAATGACAAAGTTAATATAACCCCCATCCTATGGTGGAGGGTATAATAAAAGTTTTTATCATTAGGATTATTTTAAACAGTCAACTTTTGCTAATTGTGACAATCTTCAATGCAAACAATCCCAATCTTCAATGCAAACAATCCCATTTTCTGAATTTTCGCCTTAACGGGATTGGTATCACGGTTGCCACATTTGGCAGAATTCTACCAAAAATGGTAGATTTTTTTACTGTTTTGTAGATTGTTAAATTCTTGAAAATATTCACTCCACCTAAGAGGTATTTCACAAACTTTTATAGAAATAATTTTCTGTGGAGACAAAATTTTGACAAAATTTTCTATAGAGATAACATTTAAAAAAAAATCTATACAGATACAATTTTGAGAAAATTTTCTATAGAGATAAAATTGTGACAAAATTTTCTATAGAGATAAAAATTTGTTAAAACTTGCTATAGAGATAAAATTATCATAAAACTTGCTATAGTGATACAATTTTGACAAAAATTTTTATAGAGATAATATTTTGACAAAATTTTCTATAAATATAAAATTTTGACAAAATTTTCTATAGAGATAAAGATTTGACAAAATTTTCTATAGATGTAAAGTTTTGACAATATTTTCTATACAGATATAATTTTGACAAAATTTTCTATAGAGATAAAATTTTGAGAAAATTTTCTACAGAGATAAAATTTTCGATAGAGATAAAATTTTGACAAAATTTTCTATAGAGATAAAATTTTGAAAAAAATTTAGAGATAAAATTTTGAGAACATTTGCTATAGAGATAAAATTTTGATAAAATCTTCTATAGAGAACAAAATTTTGATAATATTTTCTATACAGATACAATTTTGACAAAATTTTCTATAGAGATAAAATTTTGACAAATTTTTCTATAGAGATAAAATTTTGACAAAATTTTCTATAGAGATAAAATGTTGACAAAATTTTCTATAGAGATAAAATTTTGAGAAAATTTTCTACAGAGATAAAATTTTCTATAGAGATAAAATTTTGACAAAATTTTCTACAGATATAAAATTTTGATAAAATTTTTATAGAGATAAAATTTTGAGAAAAGATAAAATTTTTGAGAAAATTCTCTATAGAAATAAAATTTTGACAAAATATTCTATAGAGATAAAATTTTGAGAAAATTTTCTACAGAGATAAAATTTTCTATAGAGATAAAATTTTGACAAAATTTTCTACAGATATAAAATTTTGATAAAATTTTTATAGAGATAAAATTTTGAGAAAAGATAAAATTTTTGAGAAAATTCTCTATAGAAATAAAATTTTGACAAAATTTTCTATAGAGATAAAATTTTGACAAAATTTTCTGTAGAGATAAAATTTTCTATATAGATAAAATTTTGGTAAAATTTTCGATAGAGATAAATTTTTAATAAAATTTTCTATAGAGATAAAATTTTTGTTGTTTTTTATTGCAGCTTAAAACCATACATTGACTAAACTACAAGTGTAGCTTAACCAACAGAGGAAAAGAATGTTTGTTAAATTTATTTGGGCAAGCCCTATAAACTGCAAGATGGTTGGATGGACGCACGTTTCGGAATTACCACATTCCTCATCAGCATCCTCTACTTGCAGAAAAACTATCAACCAATTATCAGAATAAATTCAGGCAGTTCATTAAACCCAACAATAAACCACACTTGAACCCTCCGCAAAAGGTTTTACATTGATAGCCGGCTTATGCCGAAATAAATTCAAAACAAACATATCTCTTTTCCTAGCCACTGTCAAATCATCGAAATTTTGATAAAATCTTCTATAGAAATAAAATTTTGACAAAATTTTCTATAGAAATAAAAATTTTAACAATATTTTCTAAAGAAATGAAATTTTGACACAATTTTCTATAGAAATAAAATTTTGACAAAATGGTCTATAGAAATAAAATTTTGACAAAATTTTCTACAGAAATAAAATTTTGACAAAATTTTCTATAGAAATAAAATTTTGACAAAATTTTCTATAGAAATAAAATTTTGACAAAATTTTCTATAGAAATAAAATTTTGACAAAATTTTCTATAGAAATAAAATTTTGACAAAATTTTCTATAGAAATAAAATTTTGACAAAATTTTCTAAGAAATAAAATTTTGACAAAATTTTCTATAGAAATAAACTTTTGACAAAATTTTCTATAGATATAAAATTTTGACAACATTTTCTATAGAAATAAAATTTTGACAACATTTTCTATAGAAATAAAATTTTGACAAAATTTTCTATAGAAATAAAAATTTTAACAATATTTTCTAAAGAAATGAAATTTTGACACAATTTTCTATAGAAATAAAATTTTGACAAAATGGTCTATAGAAATAAAATTTTGACAAAATTTTCTACAGAAATAAAATTTTGACAAAATTTTCTATAGAAATAAAATTTTGACAAAATTTTCTATAGAAATAAAATTTTGACAAAATTTTCTATAGAAATAAAATTTTGACAAAATTTTCTATAGAAATAAAATTTTGACAAAATTTTCTATAGAAATAAAATTTTGACAAAATTTTCTAAGAAATAAAATTTTGACAAAATTTTCTATAGAAATAAACTTTTGACAAAATTTTCTATAGATATAAAATTTTGACAACATTTTCTATAGAAATAAAATTTTGACAACATTTTCTATAGAAATAAAATTTTGACAAAATTTTCTATAGAAATAAAATTTTTGACAAAATTTTTTATAGAAATAAAATTTTGACAAAATTTTCTATAGAAATAAAATTTTGACAACATTTTCTATAGAAATAAAATTTTGACATCTTTGAAAAAATACGGTCCAATGATTCCACCAGCGTACAAACCACACCAAACAGTGCATTTTTCGGGATGCATGGGCAGTTCTTGAACGGCTTCTGGTTGCTCTTCACTCCAAATGCGGCAATTTTGCTTATTTACGTAGCCATTCAACCAGAAATGAGCCTCATCGCTGAACAAAATTTGTCGATAAAAAAGCGGATTTTCTGCCACTGATTTTGGTAATAAAATTCAATGATTTGCAAGCGTTGCTCGTTAGTAAGTCTATTCATGATGAAATGTCAAAGCATACTGAGCATCTTTCTCTTTGACACCATGTCTGAAATCCCACGTGATCTGTCAAATACTAATGCCTGAAAATCCTAACCTCAAAAGAATCACCCTTTATTACAAACGGAATGACAAAGTTAATATAACCCCCATCCTATGGTGGAGGGTATAATAAAAGTTTTTATCATTAGGATTATTTTAAACAGTCAACTTTTGCTAATTGTGACAATCTTCAATGCAAACAATCCCAATCTTCAATGCAAACAATCCCATTTTCTGAATTTTCGCCTTAACGGGATTGGTATCACGGTTGCCACATTTGGCAGAATTCTACCAAAAATGGTAGATTTTTTTACTGTTTTGTAGATTGTTAAATTCTTGAAAATATTCACTCCACCTAAGAGGTATTTCACAAACTTTTATAGAAATAATTTTCTGTGGAGACAAAATTTTGACAAAATTTTCTATAGAGATAACATTTAAAAAAAAATCTATACAGATACAATTTTGAGAAAATTTTCTATAGAGATAAAATTGTGACAAAATTTTCTATAGAGATAAAAATTTGTTAAAACTTGCTATAGAGATAAAATTATCATAAAACTTGCTATAGTGATACAATTTTGACAAAAATTTTTATAGAGATAATATTTTGACAAAATTTTCTATAAATATAAAATTTTGACAAAATTTTCTATAGAGATAAAGATTTGACAAAATTTTCTATAGATGTAAAGTTTTGACAATATTTTCTATACAGATATAATTTTGACAAAATTTTCTATAGAGATAAAATTTTGAGAAAATTTTCTACAGAGATAAAATTTTCGATAGAGATAAAATTTTGACAAAATTTTCTATAGAGATAAAATTTTGAAAAAAATTTAGAGATAAAATTTTGAGAACATTTGCTATAGAGATAAAATTTTGATAAAATCTTCTATAGAGAACAAAATTTTGATAATATTTTCTATACAGATACAATTTTGACAAAATTTTCTATAGAGATAAAATTTTGACAAATTTTTCTATAGAGATAAAATTTTGACAAAATTTTCTATAGAGATAAAATGTTGACAAAATTTTCTATAGAGATAAAATTTTGAGAAAATTTTCTACAGAGATAAAATTTTCTATAGAGATAAAATTTTGACAAAATTTTCTACAGATATAAAATTTTGATAAAATTTTTATAGAGATAAAATTTTGAGAAAAGATAAAATTTTTGAGAAAATTCTCTATAGAAATAAAATTTTGACAAAATATTCTATAGAGATAAAATTTTGAGAAAATTTTCTACAGAGATAAAATTTTCTATAGAGATAAAATTTTGACAAAATTTTCTACAGATATAAAATTTTGATAAAATTTTTATAGAGATAAAATTTTGAGAAAAGATAAAATTTTTGAGAAAATTCTCTATAGAAATAAAATTTTGACAAAATTTTCTATAGAGATAAAATTTTGACAAAATTTTCTGTAGAGATAAAATTTTCTATATAGATAAAATTTTGGTAAAATTTTCGATAGAGATAAATTTTTAATAAAATTTTCTATAGAGATAAAATTTTTGTTGTTTTTTATTGCAGCTTAAAACCATACATTGACTAAACTACAAGTGTAGCTTAACCAACAGAGGAAAAGAATGTTTGTTAAATTTATTTGGGCAAGCCCTATAAACTGCAAGATGGTTGGATGGACGCACGTTTCGGAATTACCACATTCCTCATCAGCATCCTCTACTTGCAGAAAAACTATCAACCAATTATCAGAATAAATTCAGGCAGTTCATTAAACCCAACAATAAACCACACTTGAACCCTCCGCAAAAGGTTTTACATTGATAGCCGGCTTATGCCGAAATAAATTCAAAACAAACATATCTCTTTTCCTAGCCACTGTCAAATCATCGAAATTTTGATAAAATCTTCTATAGAAATAAAATTTTGACAAAATTTTCTATAGAAATAAAAATTTTAACAATATTTTCTAAAGAAATGAAATTTTGACACAATTTTCTATAGAAATAAAATTTTGACAAAATGGTCTATAGAAATAAAATTTTGACAAAATTTTCTACAGAAATAAAATTTTGACAAAATTTTCTATAGAAATAAAATTTTGACAAAATTTTCTATAGAAATAAAATTTTGACAAAATTTTCTATAGAAATAAAATTTTGACAAAATTTTCTATAGAAATAAAATTTTGACAAAATTTTCTATAGAAATAAAATTTTGACAAAATTTTCTAAGAAATAAAATTTTGACAAAATTTTCTATAGAAATAAACTTTTGACAAAATTTTCTATAGATATAAAATTTTGACAACATTTTCTATAGAAATAAAATTTTGACAACATTTTCTATAGAAATAAAATTTTGACAAAATTTTCTATAGAAATAAAAATTTTAACAATATTTTCTAAAGAAATGAAATTTTGACACAATTTTCTATAGAAATAAAATTTTGACAAAATGGTCTATAGAAATAAAATTTTGACAAAATTTTCTACAGAAATAAAATTTTGACAAAATTTTCTATAGAAATAAAATTTTGACAAAATTTTCTATAGAAATAAAATTTTGACAAAATTTTCTATAGAAATAAAATTTTGACAAAATTTTCTATAGAAATAAAATTTTGACAAAATTTTCTATAGAAATAAAATTTTGACAAAATTTTCTAAGAAATAAAATTTTGACAAAATTTTCTATAGAAATAAACTTTTGACAAAATTTTCTATAGATATAAAATTTTGACAACATTTTCTATAGAAATAAAATTTTGACAACATTTTCTATAGAAATAAAATTTTGACAAAATTTTCTATAGAAATAAAATTTTTGACAAAATTTTTTATAGAAATAAAATTTTGACAAAATTTTCTATAGAAATAAAATTTTGACAAAATTTTCTATAGAAATAAAATTTTGACAAAATTTTCTATACAAATAATAATAGAAATAAAATTTTGCAAAATAAGATTTTTTTGTTTGGTAGTTTTTTGGTAAAACTTTCTCCAACTTTTGGTAGAATATTTATGGCTCAAGTGACAACCATGATTGGCATTCCTAATTGTGTGAGGATAAACCACACACATGTATTGTTGCTAAGAGTTTTGCTGTGCCACATGTTGGCTGTTTTTTGGTTGAAGCACTTCGTCGACCATGTTGGTTGAATTCAACCATACTCTGACATGGCTCTTTTTTGATGGCCCTTTGTTCTTGTAAAATTTATACGACAAACATATATGTACGTATTGGATTGCTATATAGTATAGCGCATGTGGTACATACATACGTGGTAAGTTTGCATTATTTAAACGCCCCAAAAATGCTTTCAATTTTAGCCTCTGGATCACTATCGTGGTGCATGACATGACTTCCAAACTATTATTGTCTGATGTCAGCACGCCTGCCGGCTGTTAAAAGAGCCAAAATGACGCAAAAAAAAAAACTAAAGCAACAGGAATGCCACCACCATTATTACCAATGCCATCAATGTTGATGAGTTTCAAACCAAACACAACACCCGCCTCTGGAGTAAACAAAGTTAGCGTTAAATTGTGTTTACTCGTAGTAATGGCAGCCAGAGTCAAAATGAAATTTCCATCACATGTGTCATAATCCCATGTAATTGAATTGAATGTGATGTTTGCCAAACTTCAATGATATAATGGCATTGCTGTGGCCACCAAACGCGGTTAAGTAGAGTCTAGAGATGAGCTTTAACCGAATACTCGGCATTTTTAACTGTTAGTTTGCTATAGGAATAGAAACAGTTTGTAGAGATCATAGTCGTAGTATCCCAGCAAAAAGTGTCGCAAAAATGTAATCAAAATGTTTTTTTTTGGATCCGGAAGTGGTGCAAAATTGACGCAGAAGCGATGAATTTAACATCCCAGCAAAAAAAGCATCACCAAAAAAGTAATGAAAATGTTCTTTTTGGATCCGGAAGTGGTGCAAAATTGACGCAGAAGCGATGAATTTAACATGGGCTTGTCATAGGACGGAAGTCCTCCATTTCAACAGCCGTTGCACTGAATTTGCATCACTGCTTTAGGTGTGATGTTTTGGATGTGAATTAAGAAATTTTGTGATATTTTGAAAAATAAATAATAGTTAAAATTTTTTTATGAGTTTTAATGCATTCTTACATTTGTGTGGAACGTTTGGCATCAAATATTTTCAAAAATTCGCAATTTTTTCAGATTGGATTTAGCATTTTTTTCGTCAAAATTTAAACGATTTGTACCATTTTATTACAAAAACAGTTAAAATTACGCATTAAAAGTATGAAAAAACCAAGTTAAAAAAATTGAATTAAAAGAACTTCGTGGGTAGTTAAAATAAAGAACATCATTGGGAGTGCATCTTCTGGAAGTGCTTTTAACGTTGTGCCTTTGGAAGAACTTCCAAATTTTTTTGCTGGGATGGGCTTGTCATAGGACGGAAGTCCTCCAATTCAAATCCGTTGCTCTGAATTTGCATCACTTCTTTAGGTGTTATCCGAATTCAATGTTTTGGATGTAAATTAAAAAATTCTGTGATATTTTGTCAAATAAATAATTTTTATAATTTTTAATTGATTCTAACGCTTGTCTGAAACGTTTGACCTCAAATATTTTCAAAAATTGACAATTTTCCAAATTTTTTTGCTGGGATACTATACTTTCACGGTAAAAATCATAAATTGTTGTCATATATTCGGATGCATAAAAGTAATCAAATTTTTAATAAAACTTTTTGGATATAAAGGGTGACACGCTCAAAATTTGGTCAATATAAACTTGACGTATTTCTTTCAATTTTGCATTTAAGAAACCTGAACACCCCTCATTTTGAAGGTGTGTGTGTGTATAATGTTGCTCCTATTTTGATTTTGGAATTCACTCTTCAGTTGTCAAAATGCCGTCCAAGCAAGAAGAGCAGCGTATCAAAATTTTGCTCACGCATCGCGAAAATCCGAGCTACTCGCACGCAAAGCTGGCAAAATCGCTAAAAGCCAAAGCCAAAAAACGAGCCGGACTATCGACTTACAAGAAGGTAGTGACTCCAAATCGCGATGATAAACAGAATACGACGGCCAAAGCGCGATCCCGGAGGCTGTACACGATGATGCTGACGAAGTTTTACTACGTGGTAATGGACGACGAAACCTACGTCAAAGCCGACTACAAGCAGCTTCCGGGACAGGAGTTTTATACGGCAGAAGGAAGGGGAAAGGTAGCAGATATTTTCAAGCACATAAAACTGTCAAAGTTCGCAAAGAAATATCTGGTTTGGCAAGCCATCTGTACCTGTGGCTTGAAAAGCAGCATTTTCATAGCTTCCGGGACTGTCAACCAAGAAATTTACGTGAAAGAGTGTTTGAATAAACGTCTGCTGCCTTTCCTGAAAAAACACGGTTGTTCCATACTAGTGTTGGGAAAGTAACGAGTATTTGATTACAAGTACTCGTTACTGACTAATTTTTTGAGTACTCGTTACTAGTAAAAGAGTACTCAATATCTTCAATGCCAGTTTTTTCTTCTGACGGTAAGTAAGTTGGCGGTTTAGAAGTAAAATTCTTGACTTCTTGGAAAATATTCATTGAAGTTTTCGAAAATCGTTTTATCAGTTAAAATAACACGAAAAGGATATATGGCTTCACCTTTGAACAAAGTGAAAAATTTATCTGATTTCTTAAAAACGTTTGCATTTGAAAAAAATTTGCATTGGGTGTAGGTGGGAGCTATAATTTAAAGCATCACATGGATCACGTCTCATGCGAATAGTATGAATAATAATGTCGTTGACTTCAGCTGGTTCAATCCAATTGTTTTCAGAGAAGGTACCCAAGCTTATTCAAAAACCCTTGGAAAATTTCAACATTGGGTCTCACGATAAAAATGATCGCTAAATATTTTCATCCACTGTCAATGGTGGAAAATGGTGGATTTAAAAAGTTTGCAAATTGCAAGCATCAGTAATACACAATGACATTTAGATATACCCTGACGAAAAAATACCAAATAGTGAATACGAAATTGGCTCTAAAAATTTGAATGATTGGTGAAAATCTTTTTCTAACGAGACCCATATATCTACAACACCACATTTTATAACATTAGAATAAAACTGGATAATGTAATTTGCTTTTCTATACTGTTTTTAAATTAAAAAAAGAGGAAGATATTATTAAAAAGTGCCCACAATGTCTTTTGTAATTTTTTTACAAAAGTAACGAGTAGTAACGAGTACTCAATTCAAAAGTAACGAGTAGTCAAAAGTAGGGTAAGTGCAGCAAATGTGGTATAGGCTGGTAATGTGGTATAGTAGCTTTTTTCTCTATCTAACAACATACGAAGAACTAAACCAAGCTGAATAGATTGTGGCTGTCAGAAAATGAAGCTATCAAAGATCAATTTGATTTTTGCAACTCTTTCTTTGTGCCAGTTGAAAGAATTCACATTTACCCGTGCTCGAAGGTTTTTTTTTTGGTGGTTCTTAATCATTTCGTTTTGTGTGAAGATATATTTTAAATTTATTAATTTTCGGATGTAAATAACTGAAGAGTACTAAATAAGCATAAAATGTATGCAATTGCGATACACGTATTGCATATATTTTTTTTTACAAAAAAATCTACATTATGGTGTACCACATTACCTGCACATTTTATGAATCCGTGCTTAATGTGTTTTTTAATAAATTCGCAAATATATCCGAAATTATGGGTTTCTAATTTTTCGCTCATAGTTGCGTGGATGGCTAACACTAGTAAAATGAATGTGGTAAAATCTTAGCCTCGTCGAAGAAAACCAACAAATTTGGCTTTCGAAAAACAAATGGGTATACCACATTTGCTGCACTTACCCTAATCAAAATTTACAACACTATTCCATACTGTTTTGGCATCTTGCCATTACGGTAAATAGGCCATGGAGTGGTACGCCGCCAACAACGTGCAGGTGGTTCCCAAGGACAAGAACCCTCCCAACACGCCAGAGCTCCGCCCAATTGAGAAATACTGGGATATTGTCAAGCGGAACCTAAAGAAGACCAAAAAAACTGCTAAGGACGAGCAGCAGTTCAAGGCAAACTGGCTTTCTGCGGCGAAGAAGGTCGACAAGGTGGCTGTACAAAATCTGATGGCAGGTGTCAAGCGTGAGGCCCGGCAATTCGGATTTGGAAAAGCGAAAGCCTAACTGAATATTTTTCCTAAATTTTATACTAATTGAACTTGAAAAAGAAATTTAATTTGATTTTTTAAATAAACGATTTCACCGATTTACACGCGTTTTCTCTTGACCAAATTTTGACCGTATCACCCTTTAAACAATGCGTTGGTTCGGTCATATGACTTCGCTTGTATATCAAGTGCCAATGCCGTCGAACTTCTATATAACGAACTCTTCTTTATTATAATGAAGAAAAATATAATAAACCTTCGTATGCACGCAGAGAAGAAACATGATTGTCACAATCATATTCGAAGAGCAAAATAATATGATAGGAGCTATTTCTACGGCACCATGTAACATTTTCATCTGCAACCATGTTGGCTCAGTGAACATGGTTCTAAGAAAAATAAAATTGTCCTCATCTTTTATTTGAATCAAAATACAACGATCACGATCTAAAATGTTATGGTATTCATCAAAAATGTTTTTCTTCCAGTTAAAAGAACATGGTCACAACCTAAAATGTTTTGATCTTTATGAAAAAACTCTTTTCGTCGTTGAAGAAAGGACGCCATTTGAGAAAAGAAAACACAAAATTAACTTTATTTATTTGTTTTTATTTATTTATAAACTAGTTCATTGTTTATTTGTATTTATAATGTCGTGCAAGCAAACATTTTTTAAACTCTATTTGGGTTCGATTTCAACAATATGTAATCATTCCATATTTACTTCGTGCCCATCAAATGTACCAACGCAGACATCATGTAACTACAAATAAAAATAAATTATACCATATATCAAAATGCAGAACAAAAAACCAGGTAAATTTTTTCAATTACACTTCCCTTTTTTGTGTTCACATAGAACCACGCGCCACTTCTGAATAAATAAATTAATACAATACACAGTAATTCAGTCCATTCCAAGAAACAATGTACACACGACTGACGCGCAAAATTAAAATGGTGTATACCTGCTGAATGTTTTTTATAAAATTCTTTTCGCTGCAAAAAAAATTAAAAATAAACGCTGTATATAGTCTTTATGGTCATGTAATGGTTCTAGACATGTCTATTCGTAACCTATAAAAATACTTTTTTCCCTAAAAATAAGTAAAAAAAAAATTAATGGTCAGGTACATGATTTTCCCGACCATGTAATTGTCTCAAATTCTATCATTTATATAATAGAATATGTTTGCGGCATTTGAGAACCATTTAAATGCTTATTGCCACAATACTCTAGATAAGCATTAAATGAATGCGGCAACCATGTCCAAACATGTTTTTTCTGTGCGTGTGCGAAGCAATTATAGGAACAATGTGGTTTAGGTCCACTTTAACTATGTTATAGTCTCCATACAACGAATTTCCCCATATTTGCAATGCTTAGCGTGCACGGTTGCCACTCGTGCCAAACATAATCTACCAAAATTTGAAATTTAAATATTTGAAATTTGAAGAAAATTTTACCAAAAATCTACTAAATTAAAAAATTATATTTTTGTGTTTAGTATAGAAAAATGTTGTTTTATTTCTTAAGAAATGTTTTATATTGAATTTTTAGATCATTTTGTTACAATTTGATTTTGTAAATTTTTGTCCAAATTTTAATTCTATTGAAAATTTTGTAAAAATTTTATTTATATAGACAATATTTTATTTCTATAGAAAATTTTGTAAAAATTTTATTTCTATAAAAAATTTTGTCAAAATTTTAATTCTATAGAAAATTTTGTTTCTATAGCAAATGTCAAAATTTTATTTCTATAAAAAATTTTGTCAAAATTTTATTTCCGTAGACAAATTTGTCAAAATTTTAATTCTATTGAACATTTGGTTAAAATTTTATTTCTATAAAAAATTTTGTCAAACTTATTTCTATAGAATCTTTTATCAAAATTTTATTTCTATAGAAAATTTTGTCAAAATGTTAATTCTTTTGAAAATTTTGTCAAAATTTTATTTCTATAGAAATGTTTGCCAAAATTTTATTTCTATAGAACATTTTGTCAAAATGTTAATTCTATTGAAAATTTTGTCAAAATTTTATTTCTATGGAAAATATGGTCAAAATTTTATTTCTATAAAATCTTTTGTCTAAATTTTATTTCTATAGAAAATTTTGTCAAAATTTTATTTCTATAAAAAATTTTGTCAAAATTTTATTTCTATAAAAAATTTTGTCAAAATTTTATTTCTGTAGAAAATTTTGTCAAAATTTTATTTCTATAGAAATTTTTGTTAAAATTTTATTTCAATAGACAATTTTGTCAAAATTTTACTTCTATAGAAAATTTTGTCAAAATTTTATTTCTGTAGAAAATTATGTCAAAATTTTAATTCTATAGAAAATTTTGTCAAAATTTTATTTCCGTAGAAAATTTTGTCAAAATTTTAACACTATTGAAAATTTTGTTAAAATTTTATTCTATAAAAAATGTTGTCAAAATTAATTATTTCTATTGAAAATTTAATCAATATTTTATTTCTATAGAACATTTGGTCAAATTTTTATTTCTTTAGAAAATTTTGTCAACATTTTATTTCTATAGAAAATATTGTCAAAATGTTAATACTATTGAAAATTTTGTCAAAATTTTATTTCTATAGAAAATTTGATGGTGGCAAAGGAAAAGAAAAATGTTTGTATGAATTTATTTCGGCATAAGCCGGCTATCATGCAAAACCTTTTTGCGGACGGTTCAAGTGTGGTTCATTGTTGGGTTTAATGAACTGCCTGAATTTATTCTGATAATTGGTTGATAGTTTTGCTGCAAGTAGAGGATGCTGATGAGGAATGTGGTAATTCCGAAACGTCCGTCCATCCAACCATCTTGCAGTCTATAGGGCTTTGCCCAAATAAATTTGACAAACATTCTTTTCCTCTGTTGGTTAAGCTACTCTTGTAGTTTAGTCAACACAATAAAGCTGAGATCAAAACAACAAATAAAATTTTATTTCTATATAAAATTTTGCTAAAATTTTATTTCAATAGACAATTTTGTCAAAATTTTATTTCTATAGAAAATTTTGTCAAAATTTTAATTCTATAGAAAATTTTGTCAAAATTTTATTTCTATAGAAAATTTTGTCAAGATGTTAATTCTATTAAAAATTTTGTCAAAATTTTATTTCTATAGAAAATTTGGTCAAAATTTTATTTCAATAGAAAGTTTGGTCAAAATTTTATTTCTATAGAAATTTTTGCCAAAATTTTATTTCTATAGACAATTTTGTCAATTTTTTATTTCTATAGAAAATTTTGTTAAAATTTTATTTCACTAGAAAATTTTGTCAAAATTTTAATTCCATTGAAAATTTTATCAATATTTTATTTCTATAGAAAATTTCGTCAAAATTTTATTTCTATAGAAAATTTTGTCAAAATTTTATTTCTATAGAAAATTTTGTCAAAATTTTTTTTCTATAGACAATTTTGTCAAAATGTTATGCCTACAGACAATTTTGTCAAAATTTTATTTCTATAGAAAATTTTGTCGAAATTTTACTTCTATAGAAAATTTTGTCAAAACTTTATTTCTATAGAAAATTTTGTTAAAATTTTAATTTTATTGAAAATTTTGTTAAAACTTTATATCTATAGAAAATTTTGTCAAAATGTTAATTCTATTGAAAGTTTTGTCAAAATTTTATTTCTATAGAAAATTTTATCAAAATTTTATTTCTATAGAAAATTTGGTCAACATTTTATTTCAATAGAAAATTTTGCCAAAATTTTATTTCTATAGAAAATTTTTCCAAAATTTTATTTCTATAGACAATTTTGTCAATTTTTTATTTCTATAGAAAATTTTGTTAAAATTTTATTTCACTAGAAAATTTTGTCAAAATTTTAATTCCATTGAAAATTTTATCAATATTTTATTTCTATAGAAAATTTCGTCAAAATTTTATTTCTATAGAAAATTTTGTCAAAATTTTATTTCTATAGAAAATTTTGTCAAAATTTTTTTTCTATAGACAATTTTGTCAAAATGTTATGCCTACAGACAATTTTGTCAAAATTTTATTTCTATAGAAAATTTTGTTAAAATTTTAATTCTATTGAAAATTTTGTTAAAACTTTATATCTATAGAAAATTTTGTCAAAATGTTAATTCTATTGAAAATTTTGTCAAAATTTTATTTCTATAGAAAATTTTATCAAAATTTTATTTCTATAGAAAATTTGGTCAAAATTTTATTTCAATAGAAAATTTGCCAAAATTTTATTTCTATAGAAAATTTTTCCAAAATTTTATTTCTATAGACAATTTTGTCAATTTTTTATTTCTATAGAAAATTTTGTTAAAATTTTATTTCACTAGAAAATTTTGTCAAAATTTTAATTCCATTGAAAATTTTATCAATATTTTATTTCTATAGAAAATTTCGTCAAAATTTTATTTCTATAGAAAATTTTGTCAAAATTTTATTTCTATAGAAAATTTTGTCAAATTTTTTTTTCTATAGACAATTTTGTCAAAATGTTATGCCTACAGACAATTATGTCAAAATTTTATTTCTATAGAAAATTTTGTCGAAATTTTACTTCTATAGAAAATTTTGTCAAAATTTTATTTCTATAGAAAATTTTGTCGAAATTTTACTTCTATAGAAAATTTTGTCAAAATTTTATTTCTATAGAAAATTTTGTTAAAATTTTAATTCTACTGAAAATTTTGTTAAAACTTTATATCTATAGAAAAATTTGTCAAAATGTTAATTCTATTGAAAATTTTGTCAAAATTTTATTTCTATAGAAAATTTTATCAAAATTTTATTTCTATAGAAAATTTTGCCAAAATTTTATTTCTATAGAAAATTTTTCCAAAATTTTATTTCTATAGAAAATTTTTCCAAAATTTTATTTCTATAGAAAATTTTGTTAAAATTTTATTTCACTAGAAAATTTAATCAATATTTTATTTCTATAGAAAATTTCGTCAAAATTTTATTTCTATAGAAAATTTTGTCAAAATTTTATTTCTATAGAAAATTTTGTCGAAATTTTACTTCTATTGAAAATTTTGTCAAAATTTTATTTCTATAGAAAATTTTGTTAAAACTTTATATCTATAGAAAATTTTGTCAAAATGTTAATTCTATTGAAAATTTTGTCAAAATTTTATTTCTATGGAAAATTTTATCAATATTTTATTTCTATAGAAAATTTTGTCAAAATTTTATTTCTATAGAAAATTTTGTCAACATTTTATTTCTATAGACAATTTTGTCAATATTTTATTTCTATAGAAAATTTTGTTAAAATTTTTTTTCTGTAGAATATTTTGTCAAAAGTCTATATCTATAGAACATTTTTTTAAATTTTATTTCTATAGATAATTTCTAATTTTGTCAATATTTTATATCTATAGAAAAATTTCTATTGAACATATTTGCAAAATTTTATTTCTATAGAAAATTTTGTTAAAATTGTATTTCTATGGAAAATTGGACCTCTTAATACACTGCAAAAAAAAAAAAAACGTTCCCGGTTCCAAAGATTTTGTCTTTACTTTAAAAATTTGTTATTGATTCCGAGCCAAAGAAGCAGAAAATACAAGTAAGGATACTTTTAAGACAAAATTCTCTTTTAAATTTGGGTTTTGTTTACTTGCTTCTAGGAAGCAAATTTTAATTTTTAGCCTTTTCAGCTTTTTTTGTTTCATATTTATGCTATCAAAGTCCTTTAAAAACGAGTTAACAACAACTTTATTTTCCAAATTCGACTTCCAGTAGAAATTATGCTATGGTTAGGTTAGTTGGCAGCCCGATGTATCAGGCTCACTTAGACTATTCAGTTCATTGTGACACCACATTGGTGAACTTCTCTCTTATTACTGAGTGCTGCCCGATTCTATGTTAAGCTCAATGACAAGGCGGGCATGTTAACCATTGCAACACGGTGGCTCCCGTGGAAAACGTGTCCTATATTTGAACAATTTTTTGCTTTGTAGTCAAGATGCAAAAAGACAACAAATTTAAGGACAAATTCGTTAAATTTAAAGAATTTTTCTGAATTATTAAATTCAAGTTGACCTTAGCCCAAAGATTTTTTTCTTTCGTATTATGATACCCATTTTTAAGCGAAATCATCTTAATTATAAGGATAAGACGACTTCATTGAAAAGTTTATCGACATTTGAACAAGGAAAAAACTTTATATTAGAGAAAGGCGTCTTCTACGCTAAGCAAAATATGCATTCGTATTTTTAAGATATGAAATCTTTGACCTCACGACAATATTTTTTTCAGTGTAGGCGAGGAACATTTTGAAAAAAACAACAAGAGTGGTAGAATTCTTGATGTTTTGGTAGATTTCCAATAAAAAATCTAAAAATCTGGGTAGACTTAGAGGTGAGCGCGTGAAACGAAATTCTCGTGACACGCGTGATTCACACGTGAATCACGTGAATCGTGTACAAAATCCAAGGGAACTCTCGTGAATGGGACTAAAATAAATATTTTGTGCGTGAGAAATAAAATCGGTTCTTGAATGTGCGTGAATAAAATTTCTGCAAAATCACGCTCACGAAAATAATCAAGATTTAATTCACACTCGTATGTGATCTGAAATTAATTTGGCTCACGAACATATTCTATTTTTGAACTTTGTTACCTTTTCTGATTTCCGTTTGGAAAATATCGTGAGTCTCGTGAATTTGTCGTGAATCGCGTGAATTGTCATGAATCGTGCGTGAACGTGAGTCTTTAAAAGTAAGTCGCTCGTGAGTACTGATTTTCATTTCGTGAATGTGCGTGAATGGGATTGGCTACCACACGTATCGTGCGTGAGGTATTTTTGCGACCTATTTGGCTTTAAATTTTTTGCGACCTATTTGGCTTTAAATCTACACCTTTACAAAAAATCGCTTCTGTAACATATACTCCCAAACATATTTTGCTTCAAGCATATACATTTTTAAGTATTGCCCAAACATTTATATGTTTGATCTCTTCCAATATATAATATGTTTGAAAGCATATTGGTCTAAACAATATATGTTTGGGTAGTCTAAGTTCCAAACATTTTGTATTTTTGCATCCAAATTCAATAATGTTGTCTTCCAAAAAACAATATGTTATTATGTGAACATATAATATGTTTGGAAGCATTTTGCACCCAAAAATATTATATGCTTAAAAAAAATTCTCCCAAACAATATTGTGCTCAAAATTTTATTTATTTATTTATATATTTACAATCATAATGAATTATGAAAATAAACAGGTAATATAGGTGCTAACAACATAGGTTTTCGACCTGAATGCTCAAAATTTTGTTTCTGCCTAATTGTATATTCCCCCACATCTTTCTCACTTCCACGAGATTTTTTAGTTCTTAGCACTTTTTTCTGTGATACAAACATTGTAGAAGAAATTATTCAATTTTATGATTTTTTTATTTTAATTTTACCTTTTGCCGGACGGGGATTCGAACAGCGGACCACACAGTTTGTAAGGATCAAAGAAGTAGCTGATCAATTGCCCAAGGAAAAATAAAATGTTAATTTTGTAATAACAAGCAACAACCACCAACTTAATTCAATATCGCTCCCTGTTAAATAGCGCTCCAAGCTACTAAACACATATATGTTTATAGGCTATTTCTAAATTAATATATGTTTGCATACAAGCATATTATATTTACAAACATTTTATGTCCCAAACATAATATGTTCTAACATATTAACGTATATGTCCCAAACATGTTATGCTAGTTTATGAACATTATATGCTTGCACTCAAAAATATTGTGTTTAAAAATTTGTGTTCCAAACATATAATGTTTATAGCCAAACATATGAAAAACAGTCTTTTTCATCCGTGTAGGATCTATAAAATTAAAATTAGAATACATGTCGCATTTATCGAATTGTCATTCTATTTTTCCGGTATATTAAAGCTATTCAAATGCCGATATAATTATTATTATATTAATAAAGCTATTCAAATGCCGATCCAAATTATGACGAATATTTCGAAGTAAAAAATACGTTCTTAATTCCAAAAAAACTTTAAACCAAAGATGCTAAATCATCAAAATAAATCTTAGCCTATATTTGAAGCGTTTTTATCTTAAATCTAAAGATTCAATAATTCAGTTAATTTAAGGACGATTTCTTTAAATCAAAAATATGTTTCTTTACTTTAAGGAAAATTTGCCTTAGTTTAAAGACATTCAACTTTAATGAAGGGATGAAAATTTTCAAAATGTGTGTCCTAAATTTAATGAAAAAAAATTTAAAGCAAAAATTATAAATTTTCTTTTAATTAAAAATTCATTATTTTAAAGAAATTTGTCCTTAATAATGTGTGAATTGCTCATGCTAAAATTGAGGTTGCGTAATCTTTAATATAACGTAAATATTTTTTTCAGTGTACAAAGGACCATGAATTCAATCACATCTCCGAAATTTTGACATTTCTGAATGTTTCAAAGCATCTGTAAGAGGTTTCACCGTATGTTTAGGTCAATGAAAAAGAGGTCCCTTTCAGGCACCACTCATGGTATTACAATGGACTGAATAGTCTATGTGAGCCTGAAAGAGCGGGCAGCTACTATATTTAACCTAAACTCCATAGTGGTCAGGGCAAAAATAACTTTGATCTGCAACAAATTGTGTCTGCCAAAAGTATTGTTTTAAAACCCCATAAAATAATATATACACTGAAAAAATGTATGCCCGCTTCCAAAGATTTTCTCTTTGCACTAATGATTCTGGTATTGATTCGAAGCCAAAGAAGCGGAGAATTCAAGTAAGGACACATTTAAGACACATTATATTTTAAATTAGAGTTTTGCGTACTTGATTCTAGGAAAAAATTTAATTCATAAATATTTTCAGCTATTTTCTTCATGTGCTATCAAAGTCCATTAAAAACGTATTAACGACAATTTCCAAATCCAGGATAGACTACACGTAAAAATTATGCTATGTTTCAAGTAAATTCTATGGAACAAAGTGTACAATTTATAAACCGGTCTTATTCCAATTTAACACTGGATAACACCAACACCTCCGGGAATTACACACTCATTGTACTCTGTTCTTTTAATAATGGTCTCAAATCTAGATGAATATTAATTTTATAATAAATTTTCTTGAATTTGTTTATAAATATTTACTTATTACTTATAATTGTAGCGTTTTTCTTTTATAATTGTTTTTCCATGATGGGTTCACTGTTTTCTTTGAGTGTGTAGTGTACAAAAATATAGATTCTGTAATTTTTTTAACATATTTCCCGAATATTCAGATAGGGTTGTCTTTTATTTTTATTCAATTTCCCTTTACCTCTTGAAAAACTTAAATTTTATGCAAATAGATGTGAATAAAAAAATCTATTTCCATCAAAAACCTAAATAGCAGTCAATGTTTTTAATTTTTTTGTTGTTTTGTGGTGGTAGGAGTTGTAGTCGGTGATGTTGTTGTTGGTGTTGGTTTAGCATAATAAATCACACATTCGCGTAGAGAACTACTATAGATGGAACATTATGAAACAATATGCGACGGCCTGACTGGCACAGGGTTAATATCCTTTTCCGCTTATACAACAAAGCATTGTGGATTGTCTATGCACCTAGCCACAAATGCTACTTCCACACTCACCCATACAAACGTACAATGTCTGGGAGGGATTTTTTTTATAGATTTTATTCCAACTTTTTTTGTTGGCGATGAAAGTCCCGCATATTTTTTATAGCCATGTTATTATATTTACGGGTGTCTTTTTGTGAGATTTTAAATAGTAGTTCTAGCAACAATGTTTAATATTTCAGATATTAGGGTGGGTTGTTTTCTACAGAGAATGTATTTTAGGCCAACGAGGTAGTCATTTATTGTTCAAATTGTTTCTTTGCAGCCCAAAGTTCTTTAAGGAAAACGGGTACTATAAACAAATATTTATTTGTCATTTTGAAGAAACATATCTCGCAATAGGAAAAAACTTCGTTGGCCTAAAATTTCGTTTCATAGGAAGGTATTATTTTTTTGTGTGCAGGCAAATCAAGATGCACTGAAAAAAATATTGTCGTGAGGTCAAAGACGTATTTCTCTAGTAGAACGTTGTTTTCCTTGTCTAAAAGCCGATAAACTTTTCAATGAAGTCCTATTGTCCTTACACTCAAAAAAAAGTGAACTCTCTATTACACTAAAGCCAATTTAACTTTATATTAGTTCATAGAATCATTATGTTTGGAAAAAGTTTACTTTACTCAAATAATTTTTTGCGTATGTTAGTTAAATGAACTAAAAAACAGGAAAAAATTATACAAAAATAAAGCATAAAGGTTTCCTAATTTCGTATTTCTCACAAAATAGTTCATTATTTCTTTAAATTTGTAAATTTTACCAAAAATGTGTCCATCATGAACTTCGTATGGCACTAAAGACATTCTTGCAATTTTGAACTCCAAGATTTCTCTTAAAACTACAAAATTTTCTTTAACAAGTGCAAAAACTTAGTTATGTCTAATAAATTTTCTTGAATTTGTCGAAAAATATTTACTTATTTTTACCATATCGGAGTGATGCCAGCGCTTGTAATACTGTTTAGTTAAAATTTTCTAAAAAAATTCAAAATTTTCTAAAATTAATCGAAAGTTATCTTTCCTGGTGGGTTCACTGTTTTTTCAGTGTATAATTAAGTGATTATACCCAGCGCCACACTGTGGAACAGGGTATTATAAGTTAGTGCATATGTTTGTAGCACCCAGAAGGAGACGAGATAGGCACATGGTGTCTTTGGCAATAATGCTCTGGGTGGGTCCCTGAGTCTTGGGTCAGAATAGAACCCTATTGATTTTGGAAGAAATCGGTTCAGATATAGGAATAGCTCCCATATATGTATATATATATATATATATATATATATATATATATATATATATATATATATATATATATATATATATATATATATATATATATATATATATATATATATATATATATATATATATATATATATATATATATATATATATATATATATATATATATATATATATATATATATATATATATATATATATATATATATATATATATATATATATATATATATATATATATATATATATATATATATATATATATATATATATATATATATATATATATATATATATATATATATATATATATATATATATATATATATATATATATATATATATATATATATATATATATATATATATATATATATATATATTAGTACTGTATTCAAGTATGCAAAATTTTATTGAAATCGTTTAATATTTAGATATAGCTCCCATATATATCTTTTGCCCGATTTAGACGCATATAATCACAGAGACAAAAGTTTTATTCCGATTTACTTGAAACTTTGCACAGGGAGTAATATTAGGGTTCTTAATGTGCATGCTAATTTTGGTTGAAATCGGTTCAGATTTAGGTATAGCTCCCATATATATTTTTCCCCGACTCTCCGTAATATGACCATAGAGGTCAAAGTTGTAATTCGATTTGCGTCAAATTTGTATACTGGGAGTAGAATTGACAGTGTAGGTATGCAATTTGGTTGAAATCGGTGCAATTTGGTTGAAATCGGTTCCGATTTAGATATAGCTTCCATATATATGTTTTTGCGATTTGGACAAAAATGCCCAAAAATCCACATTTTCCTTATAAAATCACCACTGCTAAGTCGAAAACTTGTAAAAATTACTCCAATTTTTCTCTAACCATAATACACATTTATGGGCCGATAAATCATAAATACAGTTTTACGAAGTTGCCTCAAAATTGGTTCAGATTTAAATATTTTCCATATTTTTATACCCTCCACCATAGGATGGGGGTATATTAACTTTGTCATTCCGTTTGTAACACATCGAAATATTGCTCTAAAACCCCATAAAGTATATATATATTCTGGGTCGTGGTGAAATTCTGAGTCGATCTGAGCATGTCCGTCCGTCCGTCTGTTGAAATCACGCTAACTTCCGAACGAAACAAGCTATCGACTTGAAACTTGGCATAAAAAGTTGTTATTAATGTAGGTCGGATGGTATTGAAAATGGGCCATATCGGTCCACCTTTACGTATAGCCCCCATATAAACGGACCCCCAAATTTGGCTTGCGATTGCTCTAAGAGAAGCAAATTTCATCCGATCCGGCTGAAATTTTGTACATGGTGTTACTATATGGTCTCTAAGAACCATGCAAAAATTAGTCCACATCGTTCCATAATTATATATAGCCCCCATATAAACGGACCCCCAAATTTGGCTTGCGATTGCTCTAAGAGAAGCAAATTTCATCCGATCCGGCTGAAATTTGGTACATGGTGTTCGTATATGTTCTCTAATGACCATGCAAAAATTGGTCCACATCGGCCCATAATTATATATATAGCCCCCATATAAACCGATCCCCAGATTTGACCTCCGGGGCCTCTTAGAGCAGCAAAATTCATCCGATCCGATTGAAATTTGCAATATCGGTCCATAATTACATATAGCTCCGATATAAACCGATCCCCCGATTTGGCTTGTGGAGCTTCTAAGAGAAGCAAATTTCATCCGATCCGGCTGAAATTTGGTACATGGTTTTAGCATATGTTCTCTAATGACCACGCACAAATTGGTCCACATCGGCCCATAATTATATATAGCTCCCATATAAACCGATCCCCCGATTTGGCTTGCGGAGCCTCTTAGAGAAGCAAATTTCATCCGATCCGGCTGAAATTTGGTACATGGTGTTGGTATATGTTCACTAATGACCATGCAAAAATTGGTCCACATCGGCCCATAATTATATACAGCTCCCATATTAACCGATGCCCAGATTTGACCTCCAGAGCCTCTTAGAGGAGCAAAATTCATCCGATCCGATTGAAATTTGCAACGTGGTGTTAGTATAAGACCGCTAATAACCATGCCAAAATTGGTCCATATGGGTCTATAGTTATATATAGGCGATCCTCAATCACACAAAAATTGGTCCTTATCGGTTCATAATCATGGTTGCCACTCGAGCCAAAAATAATCTACCAAAATTTTATTTTTATAGAAAACATTGTCAAAATGTTATTTCTATAGAAAATTTTGTCAAAATTTTATTTCCATAGAACATTTTGTCAAAACTTTATTTCTATAGAAAATTTTGTCAAAATTTTATTTCTATAAAAAATTTCGTCAGAATTTTATTTTCATAGAAAATTTTATCCAAATTTTATTTCTATAGAAAAATTTTTCCAAATTTTACTTCTATAGAAAATGTTGTCAAAATTTTGATTTGTCAAAATTTTATTTCTATAGAAACTTTAAACTTAATTATATACGTATTTAATCGGCCTTTTTATACCCTTCACCACTACTGTGGTACAGGGTATAATAAGTTTGTGCATTTGTATGTAACGCCAAGAAATAGTGGTCATAGACCCATCTTTTAGTATACCGATCGGCTTAGAATTAAATTCTGAGTCGATTTAGCGATGTCCGTCTGTCTGTCCGTCTGTCTGTATATGTAGTTGTGCACAAAGTACAGCTCGCAATTTAAGTCCGATTGTCCTCAAATTTGGCATAGGGCCGTTTCTTGGGACAGAGACAATCGCTATTGGTTTTGGAAAAAATCGGTTCAGATTTAGATATAGCTGCCATATATATTTATCCCCGATTTGGTCATAGTTAGCGTGTTTATCAACCGATTTTCTTGAAGTACCGTACATCCAAATAATTTATGAATCTCGAAAATTTTGCAAAATATCAGCCAAATCGGTTCAGATTTAGATATAGCTATATATCTTTCGTCCGATTTAGACTCATATGACCAGAGAGGCCAAAGTTTACTACCGATATTCGTGAAATTTTGCACAGAGGGTAGAATTGACATTCTACCAATGCTTGGTAAATTTGATTGAAATCGGTTCAAATTTAAATATAGCTCCCATATATATCTTTCGTCCGGTTTGAACTTATATGGCCAAAAAAGCCAGAGTTTTGCCGTGATTTGCTTCAAATTTTGCACAAGGGGTACGTTTAATAGTATCGTTAAGTGTGTCAAATTTTGTTAAAATCGGTTCAGATTTAGATATAGCTCCCATATATATCTTTCGTCCGGTTTGAACTTATATGGCCTCAAAATTCAGGGTTTTGCCGTAATTTGCTTCAAATTTTGCACAAGGGGTACGTTTAGTAGTATCGCTAATTGTGCCAAATTTGGTTGAAATCGGTTCAGATTTAGATATGGCTCCCATATATATCTTCCGTCCGATTTGCACTCATATGACCAGGGGGGCCAAAGTTATACTCCCATTTACGTGAAATTTTGCATAGATAGCAGAATTATTATTCTAACTATACATGTCAAATTTAGTCAAAATCGGTTCAGATTATATATAGGTCCCATATATACGTACACCAGAGTTGGGGAAATATGGTAGACTGTTACACATTTTAGACCCATTTTCAATGGAAGTTTCCTCCAATTAACTGGATAGCGTTAGCCGATTTAAATTTTAATTCTAGAAATTTTGTAGAAGTAAAAAAATTGTCTCCTTTATATAGCTTCCAGCAAATGTGAAGTAGTTGAGATGGTAACACAAATTTTGGCCTACATAGGGGTGAAGGGTATAATATAGTCGGCCCCGCCCGACTTTTGACTTTCCTTACTTGTTTAGTTTAAGGTATACCACGTATGGACTATGTGGTATATATTACGGTGTTAGGAAGTTTTAGGATACCTTGCCATCGGCAAGTGTTACCGCAACCGAAGTAATTCGATTGTGGATGACAGTCTTCAGTAGAAGTTTCTACGCTGTCCATGGTGGAGGGTACATTAGCTTCGGCCTGGCCGAACTTACGGCCGTATATACTTGGATTTACTAACATTGTGTTCCACCCCAGGGCATTAGTTGACTTAAATTTTAAGTCTATAGATGTGATAGAAGTCTAAAAAATTTTATTCAGATCGAGTCAGATTTAAATGTATATATATGTGGTATAAAACCTTTACCCAACACATTTGACGGATTTGATATGGTATCGAAATTGTGGATCTAAAGTGGTGCTGGGTATAATATAGTCGGCTACGCCCGACTTTAGACTTTCCTTACTTGTTCACATGTCTTATACACCCAAAGAAAAAAATACTTTCCTCCGGAACGAAATTTTATCCAAACGAAATTCCACTTTCTTATAAAGTATTTTCTTTTTATATCAAATAAAAACGAATTTATGTAAATCGAGACAATGATTGTATCTAAACTTTTGTATTTGCTTTTAAAGAAAATTTTTTAGCCTCAAAAGAAAACTTTGCTTGTCTAAAATTTCGTTCCTCAGAAAAGAAAACTCTTCTTGCAGTATACTAATAATAGGCGTGAACGATATAAAAATTTACGAATTATTGTGATATATGACCAAGGCTTCAGTAAATAGCCTCCAACACTATCTTTTGTCACGCACTGTAAAAACACATTTTGTTACAAACATAAAATTGGTGTAAATCCAACACTGCATGCAATGCCGGGAGATCATATGCAAATTAATTTTACCTCTTCTCTCTGCTCACAGCCCTTCTCTGTTGATGCTGCTGATACTTCGGCTGTTGTCGCCGTGTGTTATCTTTTCAAAATCGTTTTGCCCATGGCTGATGACGGCTACCGCTATAAACGGGTATTTCCTATGAAGTCTTCATGCCGGGAGCAAAAAAATAAAACAGCGCCATAAAACGTGACCCGTTTTAAAGTAAAAACTCAAACTAGAAAAAAAAACGACGAATCCTGTGAAATCTACCACTATTGTTGTGTATTTTTCTTCTTCTTGTTCATATTTGTATAAATGGGTGTGTGTGTGTGTGTGTGTGTATTTGTATTTTCATCTCATGTCCGTGTATGTTTGGCAACTACTATCCTTTGTTATATAGCTGTAGTTGGGATTTATTTGTATGAATTCTTGGTGTTGTTGTTATTGTTTACTCACGTGGTATGTGAGGAAGAAGATCAAGTTTATGAAAAATAACGACGAAACTATGCAATATTTTGTCATTAGTTATGGAAAATTGAAATACATAGTAGCAGTAGCATCGTTGTCGAGCTTCAGCAGAAAGTATATTTGAATGGCGTTATTAATTCGTGTGGATATGTTATTAGAGTTAACGACTAACGGCTATACAATACCTAGTTAGTATGCATAAAATGTGAACATACATATTGTAAAAGAATAGCATCTAATGAATTCAAATAATGATGTATAAAGACTAGAAAACGTAAGTTCATATTGAAATATGCTTTTATACAAAGATGTACTAAATGCGATCCCTAACACCTAACAAATTGTTCAGCTATGTTTCACATATTCTTAGTATATCCAAAATATGAACAAATGTTTGGTTTTGCATAAAGGTACTAAAACTGTACACACACTGAAACAAATATTGACCTAATATGGAAGATTATGCAACTTAAATTTTAGGACTCAAAATTTACGCAATGCTAAGGACAAAATTCTTTAAAACAATGACATTTTAATTAAAAGGAAGTTTATAATCCTTGCTTCAAAAAAATTTTTTTCATTAAATTTAGGACACAAATCTTGAAATTTTGCGTCGTCTTTAACTCAACTGACATATTGACTTTTTAAATTTAAGATAAAAAACGCTTCAAATATAGGCTAAGACTTATTTTAAGGATTTGCATCTTTGGTTTAAAGTTTTTTTAGCATTAAGAAAACTATTTTTATTGATCCTAGATTTAAAGCCAGGGAGGTCCGTAAAAAATATCTTTATTTTAAAGAAGCCGCACCTTTGGTTCGGAATCAATACAAAATTCCTTAAGGGAAGGTCAAAATCTTTGAATCCAAGTAAACTTTTTTTTGAGTGCAAGCTCAGTTCGAAAATGGGCTATATCGATCCATACACACCAATCCACCGATTTCAGTTTTTGAGGACATAGAAGCCGTAATTTTTATCCGATTTGCTTGATGTTGGAAATCTAGAGGTATATTCAATTTCAATTCAATTTCAATTCATTTTATTCATCCAAAATTTCATAGGTTTACATATAGTATTGAAGACAATTTTGAGATTTTATCTATAAGATATTGCAACAAATAAATACTATATTTAAATTTATTCTAACTTATTTAATATATTATATATTTATTGTGTTAAGTTAGATTTTGTAGGCAAATTTAATTTAATTTACAGAGAAGGGTTCAAAAATTCGCGTGAGAGTAAAGGTGAATATAAAAGGTGATTCTTTTGAGGTTAGGATTTTCATGCATTAGTATTTGACAGATCACGTGGGATTTCAGACATGGTGTCAAAGAGAAAGATGCTCAGTATGCTTTGACATTTCATCATGAATAGACTTACTAACGAGCAACGCTTGCAAATCATTGAATTTTATTACCAAAATCAGTGGCAGAAAATCCGCTTTTTTATCGACAAATTTTGTTCAGCTATGAGGCTCATTTCTGGTTGAATGGCTACGTAAATAAGCAAAATTGCCGCATTTGGAGTGAAGAGCAACCAGAAGCCGTTCAAGAACTGCCCATGCATCCCGAAAAATGCACTGTTTGGTGTGGTTTGTACGCTGGTGGAATCATTGGACCGTATTTTTTCAAAGATGCTGTTGGACGCAACGTTACGGTGAATGGCGATCGCTATCGTTCGATGCTAACAAACTTTTTGTTGCCAAAAATGGAAGAACTGAACTTGGTTGACATGTGGTTTCAACAAGATGGCGCTACATGCCACACAGCTCGCGATTCTATGGCCATTTTGAGGGAAAACTTCGGAGAACAATTCATCTCAAGAAATGGACCGGTAAGTTGGCCACCAAGATCATGCGATTTGACGCCTTTAGACTATTTTTTGTGGGGCTACGTCAAGTCTAAAGTCTACAGAAATAAGCCAGCAACTATTCCAGCTTTGGAAGACAACATTTCCGAAGAAATTCGGGCTATTCCGGCCGAAATGCTCGAAAAAGTTGCCCAAAATTGGACTTTCCGAATGGACCACCTAAGACGCAGCCGCGGTCAACATTTAAATGAAATTATCTTCAAAAAGTAAATGTCATGGACCAATCTAACGTTTCAAATAAAGAACCGATGAGATTTTGCAAATTTTATGCGTTTTTTTTTTAAAAAAAGTTATCAAGCTCTTAACAAATCACCCTTTAGATAAATTATTTTGAAAAGATAATTTATTATATATCATTTACTCAAAGCTTGGTGATGTCATAGTTTGGAGTAGGAATTACTATAATTCTAAACAATCTCTCATTACTTCGTAAGGAGAATCTATTATTTTGTTAAAGAAATTGGTACTTTGTCTATCCATGTATTCTTTAAAATGTTCATATCCTGTTTCATTATGTAGATGAAAAGTTGAATATCTCCATGGTTTGTTGTTTATCACTTTCAGGCATTTGTTTTGAATAATTTGCAACTTTTTCGTGTGGCTTTTGGCCGCGTTATGCCATACAGGAGCAGCGTAGGACATAATCGGCCTTATTACACATTTGTATAATAAATTTTTATTTCTGTTATTTAATTTTGAACGTTTGTTGAGTAAAGGCCACAGAGAACGGAAGGTCTTAATGGCTTTTGCACAGGTAGATTCAATATGTCTCCGAAATAGGAGTTTCTCGTCCAATATGACCCCAAGGTACTTGATTTCTTTGCCAATTCTGATTTCTCTAGAGGTATATCAGGTTCGTAATCACTAAGAAAATATTGACCTAATATGAATGATTATACAACCTAAATTTGAGGTCACGCATTTTATACAATATCTATAATATTTAAGAAGTTTTTTACTTGAGACATAGTCGGTAACACATTTTTAAAGGTCTTTGAAAGCACATCAAAGGAACAAACTGAAACAAGTATATACGGCCGTAAGTTCGGCCAAGCCAAAGCTTATGTACCCTCCACCATGGATTGCGTAGAAACTTCTTCTAAACACTGCCATCCACAATTGGATTACTTAAGTTGTGGTAACGCTTGCCGATGGCAAGGTATCTTAAAACCTCCTAACATCGTCTTCTAAATTGTATGTAAGTCCATACGTGGTATATATTAAATCAAAAATGATCGATCAAACACGTTTATAAATCAGTTTGACAAAATTTTCTATAGACATAAAGTTTTAACAAAATTTTCTATAGAAATAAAATTTTGACAAAATTTTCTATAGAAATAAAATTTTAACAAAGTTTTCTATAGAAATAAAATTTTCACAAAATTTTCTATAGAAATAAAATTTTCACAAAATTTTCTATAGAAATAAAATTTTCACAAAATTTTCTATAGAAATAAAATTTTCACAAAATTTTCTATAGAAATAAAATTTTAACAAAATTTTCTATAGAAATAAAATTTTCACAAAATTTTCTATAGAAATAAAATTTTCTACAGAAATAACATTTTGACAAATTTTTTTTCGGCCAGGCCGAAGCTTATGTACCCTCCACCATGGATTGCGTAGAAACTTCTTCTAAACACTGCCATCCACAATTGGATTACTTAAGTTGTGGTAACGCTTGCCGATGGCAAGGTATCTTAAAACCTCCTAACATCGTCTTCTAAATTGTATGTAAGTCCATACGTGGTATATATTAAATCAAACATGATCGATCAAACACGTTTATAAATCAGTTTGACAAAATTTTCTATAGACATAAAGTTTTAACAAAATTTTCTATAGAAATAAAACGTTGACAAAATTTTTTATAGAAATAAAATTTTAACAAAGTTTTCTACAGAAATAAAATTTTCACAAAATTTTCTATAGAAATAAAATTTTCACAAAATTTTCTATAGAAATAAAATTTTTACAAAATTTTCTATAGAAATAAAATTTTAACAAAATTTTCTATAGAAATAAAATTTTCACAAAATTTTCTATAGAAATAAAATTTTCACAAAATTTTCTATAGAAATAAAATTTTCACAAAATTTTCTATAGAAATAAAATTTTCACAAAATTTTCTATAGAAATAAAATTTTCTACAGAAATAACATTTTGACAAATTTTTTTTCGGCCAGGCCGAAGCTTATGTACCCTCCACCATGGATTGCGTAGAAACTTCTTCTAAACACTGCCATCCACAATTGGATTACTTAAGTTGTGGTAACGCTTGCCGATGGCAAGGTATCTTAAAACCTCCTAACATCGTCTTCTAAATTGTATGTAAGTCCATACGTGGTATATATTAAATCAAACATGATCGATCAAACACGTTTATAAATCAGTTTGACAAAATTTTCTATAGACATAAAGTTTTAACAAAATTTTCTATAGAAATAAAACGTTGACAAAATTTTTTATAGAAATAAAATTTTAACAAAGTTTTCTACAGAAATAAAATTTTCACAAAATTTTCTATAGAAATAAAATTTTCACAAAATTTTCTATAGAAATAAAATTTTAACAAAATTTTCTATAGAAATAAAATTTTCACAAAATTTTCTATAGAAATAAAATTTTCTACAGAAATAACATTTTGACAAAACTTTTTTCGGCCAGGCCGAAGCTTATGTACCCTCCAACATGGATTGCATAGAAACTTCTTCTAACCACTGCCATCCACAATCGAATTACTTAAGTTGCGGTAACGCTTGTCGATGGCAAGGTATCTTAAAACCTCCTAACATCGTCTTCTAAATTGTATGTAAGTCCATACGTGGTATATATTAAATCAAAAACAAGTAAGGAAAGTCTAAAGTCGGGCGGGGCCGACTATATTATACCCTGCACCATTCTGTAGATCTAAATTTTCGATACCATATCACATCCGTCAAATGTGTTGGGGGCTATATATAAAGGTTTGTCCCAAATACATACATTTACGTATCACTCGATCTGGACAGAATTTGATAGACTTCTACAAAATTTATAGACTCAAAATTTAAGTCTGCTAATGCACTAGGATGGAACACAATGTAAGTAAAAAAATATGGGAAACATTTAAATCTGAAGCAATTTTAAGGAAACTTCGCAAAAATTTATTTATGATTTATCACTCAATATATATGTATTAGAAGTTTAGGAAAATTAGAGTCATTTTTACAACTTTTCGAATAAGAAGTGGCGATTTTACAAGGTCATATGAGTGTAAATCGGGCGAAAGCTATATATGGGAGCAATATCTAAATCTGAACCGATTCCAACCAAATTTGGCACGCATAGCAACAATGCTAATTCTACTCTCTGTGCAAAATTTCAACACAATCGGAGTTAAAAATTGGCCTCTGTGGTCATATGAGTGTAAATCGGGCGAAAGCTATATATGGGAGCTATATCTAAATCTGAACAAATTTCAACCAAATTTGGCACGCATAGCAGCAATGCTAATTCTACTCCCTGTGCAAGATTTCAACTAAATCGGAGTTAAAAATTGGCCTCTGTGGTCATATGAGTGTAAATCGGGCGAAAACTATATATGGGAGCTATATCTAAATCTGAACCGATTTCAACCAAATTTGGCACGCATAACTACAATGCTAATTCTACTCCCTGTGCAAAATTTCAACTAAATCGGAGCAAAAAATTGGTCTCTGTGGTCATATGAGTGTAAATCGGGCGAAAGCTATATATGGGAGCTATATCTAAATCTGAACCGATTTCAACCAAATTTGGCACGCATAGCTACAATGCTAATTCTACTCCCTGTGCAACCAAATTGGAGTAAAACTGTGGCTTCTGGGACCGTATTAGTCCATATCGGGTGAAAGATATATATGGGAGCTATATCTAAATCTCAACCTATTTCAATAAAATTTTGCACATTTGACTATACTACCTATTGTACTCCTAGTGCAAAATTTCAACCAAATTGGGGTAATACTCAGGCTTCTAGGGCCGTATAAGTGCATATCGGGCGAAAGATATATATGGGAGCTATATCTAAATCTGAACCGATTTCTTCCAAAATCAATAGGGTTCTATTTTGACCCAAAACACATACTTGTGCCAAATTCGAAGTCGATTGGGCTTAAATTACTACCTAATCCCTTGGTTACAAAAATGTGTTCACGGACAGACGGACAGACGGACAGACGAACAGACGCTATATCGACTCAGGAGCCCACCCTAAGCATTTTTGTCAAAGACACCAGGTGTCTATCTCGTCTCCTTCTGGGTGTTGCAAGCATATGCACTAACTTATAATACCCTGTTCCACAGTGTGGCGTAGGGTATAATGATCGATCAAACACGTATATAAATCAGTTTGACAAAATTTTCTATAGACATAAAGTTTTAACAAAATTTTCTATAGATATAAAATTTTGACAAAATTTTCTATAGAAATAAAATTTTGACAAAATTTTCTATAGAAATAAAATTTTAACAAAGTTTTCTATAGAAATAAAATTTTCACAAAATTTTCTATAGAAATAAAATTTTAACAAAATTTTCTATAGAAATAAAATTTTAACAAACTTTTCTATAGAAATAAAATTTTCACAAAATTTTCTATAGAAATAAAATTTTAACAAAATTTTCTACAGAAATAACATTTTGACAAAATTTTCTACAGAAATAACATTTTGACACTTTTTTTTCGGGCAGGCCAAAGCTTATGTACCTTCCAACATGGATTGCATAGAAACTTCTAACCACTGCCATCCACAATCGAATTACTTAAGTTGCGGTAACGCTTGCCGATGGCAAGGTATCTTAAAACCTCCTAAATTGTATGTAAGTCCATACGTGGTATATATTAAATCAAAAATGATCGATCAAACACGTATATAAATCAGTTTGACAAAATTTTCTATAGACATAAAGTTTTAACAAAATTTTCTATAGAAATAAAATTTTGACAAAATTTTTTATAGAAATAAAATTTTAACAAAGATTTCTTTAGAAATCAAATGTTCACAAAATTTTCTATAGAAATCAAATTTTAACAAAATTTTCTATAGAAATAAAATTTTCACAAAATTTTCTATAGAAATAAAATTTTAACAACATTGTCTATAGAAATAAAATTTTAACAAAATTTTCTATAGAAATAAAATTTTGACAAAATTTTCTATAGAAATAAAATTTTCACAAGATTTTCTATAGAAATAAAATTTAGACAAAATTATCTATAGAAATACAATTTTAACAAAATTTTCTATAGAAATAAAATTTTAACAAAATTTTCTATAGAAATAAAATTTTAACAAAATTTTCTATAGAAATAAAATTTTGACAAAATTTTCTATAGAAATAATATTTTGATAAAATTTTCTATAGAAATAAAATTGTAACAAAATTTTCTATAGAAATAAAATTTTGACAAAATTGTCTATAGAAATAAAATTTTGGTAGATTATTTTTGGCTCGAGTGGCAACCATGATTATGAACCGAATAAAATTTTAACAAAATTTTCTATAGAAATAATATTTTGACAAAATTTTCTATAGAAATAAAATTTTAACAAAATTTTCTATAGAAATAAAATTTTAACAAAATTGTCTATAAAAATAACATTTTGGTAGACTATTTTTGGCTCGTATGGCAACCATGATTATGAACCGATATGGACCAATTTGTGTGTTGTAGGAGATCGGCTATATATAACTATAGACTGATATACACCAATTTCTGCATGGATGTTAGAGACCATATACTAACACCACGTTCCACATTTGAAACGGGTCGGATGAATTTTGCTCCTCCAAGAGGCTCCGGAGGTCAAATCTGGAGAACGGTTTATATGGGGGCTATATATAATTATGGACCGATATGGACCAATTCTGGCACGGTTGTTAAAGATCATATACTAACACCATGTTCCAAATAACAACTGGATTGGATGAAACTTGCTTCTCTTTGAGTTTCCGCAAGCCAAATCTGGGGATCGGTTTATATGGGGGTTATATATAATTATGAACCGATGTGTACCAATTTTTGCATGGTTGTTAGAGACCATATACCAACATCATGTACCAAATTGCAACCGGATTAAATGAAATTTGCTTCTCTTAGAGACTCCGCAAGCCAAATCTGGGGATCGGTTTATATGGGAGCTATATATAATTATGAACCGATGTGTACCAATTTTTGCATGGTTGTGAGAGACCATATACCAACATCATGTACCAAATTTCAGGCGGATCGGATGAAAGTTGGTTCTCTTAGAGACTCCGCATGCCGAATCTGGGAATCGGTTTATATGGGGGCTATATATAATTATGGACCGATGTGGACCAATTTTTGCATGGTTGTTAGAGACCATATACCAACACCATGTACCAAATTTCAGCCATTTCAGATGAACTATGCTTCTCTTAGAGGCTGCGCAAGCCAAATCTGGGGATAAGTTTAGATGGGGGCTATATATAACTATAGACCGATGTGGACCAATTTTTGCATGATTGTTAGAGACCATATACCAACACCATGTACCAAATTTCAGCCAAATCAGATGGGCTATGCTTCTCTTAGAGGCTCCGTAAACCAAATCTGGGGTCCGTTTATATGGGGGCTATACGTAAAGTGAACCGATATGGCGTGATTTCCACAGATGGGCGTGGCTAGATCGACTCAGAATTTCACGACCCAGAATATATATACTTTATGGGGTCTTAGAGCAATATTTCGATGTGTTACAAACGGAATGACTAAGTTAATATGCCGATATTAGCGTGATTTCAACAGATGGGCGTGGCTAGATCGACTCAGAATTTCACGACCCAGAATATATATACTTTATGGGGTCTTAGAGCAATATTTTGATGTGTTACAAACTGTATGACTAAGTTAATATGCCCCCCCCCCCTGCCAAACCGTTAGTGGTGGGTATACAAAACAAGTCACTTCACCTATATCTCAAATGTATGGTGAGGGACAAAGAGGTCCCATTCAATATTCCACTTTCTTTAGGAAACATTTGTCCATATAACATATGTTAGTTTTCTTGCCAGCATCAAATCAAAACTAAATCAACGATAGACTCATTGAACAGGAAAAGAGTTTCAATTTTGTAAAATCCTTCCGCAAGCAGAATCTCGTATTTACTGATCACAGCTTTGATTGAGCCCTGATTTTGTTTTTCTCTTTGATTGAGCCCTGATTTTGTTTTTCTTATTCTAATCTGAAATGCAAAACGTTTTTGTTAGATTTTCCCATATCCCAAAATATTGCACAGCGGGTGATCAAAAAATAAATCATTTCGAATTGTATGTCTAATTATAATGACAAAAGAATGATGAGGAGACATTTGAGTTATCAAAATAAAATCATTGTCATTTAAATTTTATTGCGGAAGAAATTATTTCACAGCCTTAGAAGGGTTGAGCGATTGTCTTGCCTTGGCAGATGGTATTGTTGTTATTGGTATTCTATACCCCTATCCCAAGGATGTGACCGGATGAGAAAAAGATGGTATACCATCCGGAGTTTGTGCGATATTTTAAGATCATCCCATTGAAAAACAATGAACCGCAAGAGTGATCAAAAAGAGCATTTGAAGAAAGTAAGGCAGAGGTAAATTCCACATTGTGAGAATATTTAGATAATACAGTTAGTGGATTTTGTTTTCGTTTTTTTTGGAAATTATTAATATGTAAATGCAGGAAGTGTTATTGAATATTAAAAGAGAGGAAAGTGAGTGAATTAATTGTGTTTGATAACATGGTGAGAAACTTTTGAAAAAATTGGAAGGTTGCCAAATATGAACTGAAGCAGCAGTGATAAGATTTTGTTTTCGAATACACACAAAAAATTCAAACAAAAAATCACTTATCCCAGCCGAAAGTACTCGATGAGAGGAGAAAAGTAATTTCTGAATTTTGCTAGATTGGTTGCCGTTCGTCTTTTATGAGCCTCTAAAGATTAGTTGCCAAATTCGATTTTGAGCACTCCTTGCAATTTTCATATGGCCATAGCTAGAAAAATTCTGTGAATTTATTTTTGAGGTATTTAGCAAAACTGTAGCACATGACACGGCCAACAAAAATGTCGAAAAATTACCACTTTTGTCACCGATTTTTACCGCTTTACGACTACAGCTCTTGAGCTATTGAAAATTTTACCGAAGAGTTGAGGGAAGAAATGTAGCCTATAAAATTATGAACAACTTTGTAGTATATACCAATTACATGTGACCATTTCGGAAACCAATCTAGCAAAATCCAGAAATTACTTTTCTCCTCTCAGTGATAATTTTAGGCTGGCGTAAGTGATTTTTTGTTTGGAGTTAATTTTGCGTCACAGTGACATTTAATGACTTCTGGGTAGAACTTGGAATTATGAATTACACGATATAATAGCCATCTTCCAGCAACTAAAAACAAATAAGGGCATATCCGCCTGCTCAAAGTGTGACATTTTTTAGCAACCGATCAATCAATCAATAAAATTAAAATTAGGATACAGATCTCATTTATGGAAATTTCTTTCTTTTTCCGATATATTAATAAAGCAATTCACGTAGAAACAAATGCTAGTTAAAAAATCCAAATGATAACAAATGTTTTCTTAATTCCATAAAACTTTCAACTAAAAATACACAATCTTCGAAATAAGACTTTGTCTATATTTGAAGCGTTTTTATATTTTATCTAAAAATTCAATATTTCAGCTAATTTAAGGATAATTTCTTTAACCCAAAAATGTTTTTTTTTCACTTTACCAAAAATGATTCTTAGTTCAAAGACATACGACTTTAACTGAGAGACGCAAATTTCCAAAATTTAGTAAAAAAATCTTAATTTTTATACCCACCACCATAGAATAGTGATGGGTTATAATAAGTTTGGCATTCCGTTTGTAATACATTAAAATATTGTTTCCGACTATATAAAGTATATATATATTCTTGATCAGGGAGAAATTTTAATATAATATAAGTATGTCCGTCTGTCAATCTGTTGTAACCATGCTACAGTTTTCAATAACGGCGTTATCGTCCTAAAATTTGGCACAGATTCGTCTTTTGTCTGTACGCAGGTCAAGTTCGAAGCTGGGATGAAATTGGAAATCAAGAGGTACTTTAGGACTGCAAATAAGTGTATCGAAAATGGTGAGTATCGGTCCATGTTTTGTTATAGCTCCGATATAGACCGATCTCCCGATTTGACTTCTTGGCCTTCTAGACATCGCAATTTTTATCCGATTTACCTGAAATAAAAAATCTAGAGGTGTTTTGGGTTAATAAATAAGTGTGCGGAATATGGTGTGTATCGAACCACGGGTTGGTATAGCCCTCATATAACCCGATCTTCCGATTCGACTTCTTGTGATTCTATACACCGCAACTTTTATCTGGAGATATTTTGGATCTACGCACAAGTACCTCATATAGACCGATCTCCCGCTTTGACCTCTTAAGTGTATAGACATCCCAATTTTTATGTGATTTAGGGAGCCACCGTGTTGCAAAGGTTAGCATGCTCGCCTTGCATACACAAGGTCGTGGGTTCGACTCCTGCTTCGACCGAACACCAAAAAGTTTTTCAGCGTTGGATTATCCCACCTCAGCAATGCTGGCGACATTTCTGAGGGTTTCAAAGCTTGTCTAAGTGGTTTCACTGCAATGTGAAACGCCGTTCGGACTCGGCTATAAAAAGGAGGTCCCTTACCATTGAGCTTAACAAGGAATCGGGCAGCACTCATTGATAAGAGAGAAGTTCAACAATGTGGTATCACAATGGACTGAATAGTCTAAGTGAGCCTGATACATCGGGCTGCCACCTAACCTAACCTAACCTATGCGATTTACCTGAAATTCAAAATCAAAATGTATTTTGGGTCAACACTTAAGTAAGCTGAATATGGACCTATAGATCGATTTTGATATAGCACCCATATAGACCGATATTCCGATGTGTCTTCGATACGCCACAATTTTTATCCGATTTGCCGGAAATTCAAAATTGAGAGGTATTTTCGGTCCGTAAATAAGTGTAGCAAATATGGTGTGGATCGGTCCATGATTTGGTATAGCTCCCATGTGTTAAGTCTCCCAATTTCTATGTTGGTATATATGTTTGCTTGGCAGAGTATCTGTCATCAAATCCACCTGAAATTCTAAATATGTATACAGAAAAAAATTTCCTTAGTTACACTAACGCTAAATTTAACTTATTTTTATTGGAAAAATATTATTTGCTTGTAGTTAAATTTTATTATTTTTGTCGAAATTTTCGACAGCTTAATGAAATCTTACTTTTTTTAAGTATGTCTCAAAAATTTTATGAACTAAACGTGAGTTCAATGACCGTACACATAATTTCAATATGAACTAAAACAAATGAAAATTTTCGTACGACTCCCAAAAATAGTAAGAATGAACTACTGTATCGTTAAAATGGTCATGATTTGGCGCCAATGAATTTTATACCCTCCACCATAGGATGGGGGATATATTAACTTTGTCATTCCGTTTGTAACACATCGAAATATTGCTCTAAGACCCCATAAAGTATATATATTCTGGGTCGTGGTGAAATTCTGAGTTGATCTGAGCATGTCCGTCCGTCCGTCCGTCTGCTAACTTCCGAACGAAACAAGCTATCGACTTGAAACTTGGCACAAGTAGTTGTTATTGATGTAGGTCGGATGGTATTGCAAATGGGCCATATCGGTCTACTTTTACGTATAGCCCCCATATAAACGGACCCCCAAATTTGGCTTGCGAGGCCTCTAAGAGAAGCAAATTTCATCCGATCCGGCTGAAGTTCGGTACATGGTGTTAATATATAGTCTCTAACAACCATGCAAAAATTGGCCCACATCGGTCCATAATTATATATATCCCCCATATAAAACGATCCCCCGATTTGGCTTGCAGAGCCTCTAAGAGAAACAAATTTCATACGATCCGGCTGAAAGTTGGTACATGATGTTAGTATATGGTCTCTAATGGCAATGCAAAAATTTGTCCATATCGGTCCATAATTATATATAGTTCCCATATAAACCGATCACCAGATTTGACCTCGGGTGCCTCTTGGAAGATTAAAATTCATCTGATTCAGTTGAAACTTGGTACGTGATGTTAATATATAGCCTCAAACACCCATGCAAAAATTGGTTGATATCGGTCCATAAATATATATAGGCCCCATATAAACCGACCCCAGATTTGACTTCCGGAGCACCTTGGAAGAGGAAAATTCTTCCCATTCGGTTGAAATTTGGTACGTGATGTTAGTATATGGTATCCAACAACCATGCAGGAATTGGTTTCTATCAGTCCATAATTATATATAGTTCCCATATAAACCGATCGCCAGATTTGACCTCCGGTGCCTTTTGGAGAAGCAAAATTCATCCGATCTGGTTGAAATTTGATACGTGGTGGTAGTATATGATATTTAACAACCATGCCAAATCAGTCCATATCAGTCCATAATCATTTATAGCCCCCATATAAACCGATCCCGAGATTTGGTTTTGAAGCCTCTTGGAGAAGCAAATTTCATCCGAGTGAGTTGAAATTTGTGGATGACAGTCTTTCGTAGAAGTTTCTACGCAATCCATGGTGGAGGGTACATAGGATTCGGCCTGGCTGAACTTACGGCCGTATATACTTGTTTTCTTTACTTTTAGTTAATCTCTTCTACTATGAGAGAGTGTAATTTCGCGAGCTGCAGTTAAAAAGTACAACAGGGCATTAACATTTCCTGGTTTTAACAACGCTTTGTGGAAATCTCAAAATGTGGAGTAAACTTTAGTTAAATTTTGGTGCGTGATAGTTCATTCTTCCTATATAACAGTTCACTTTTTTTCGGTGTATTTTCAAGTAACCTGATGAAGAGTTTTTTTCTAAGGAAACAATTATATTTTGTGATTCATGGTGGTGGGTATTTAAGATTTGGTCCTGCCGAACGTAAACCCGTATATACTTGTTTTTAATTGAAATGCATTATTTTAAAGACACTTGTCTTTAGTATAAATTTCTCATCCTAAAATTGAGGTTGCATAATCTTTAATACCACGTTAATATTTGTGTCAGTGTGCAGTAATGACAGCAACATTACTGAGAGAATAAACTCCAGTGCTGATTGTTTTTGAGGTTGGATTGAATCCACTTCCCTTTGTATTGCTAACCATTGCACCAGGGTTACACTCGTTTATTCTCATGGGTAATCAATTTCACTCTTTGTTTCCTATTATAGAATAAATAATTTTGTGTAGGATTTTTTCGTTTATATGCCAAGAACAAATTTGCATAGGAATTGGAGATCATTCACACCTCTATTTTAAAAGGTCATAAATAATTTAATTTCAACACTTTTTAATGTTTTCCCAAAACAACAAGAACAATAGCAGATAACCAAATGCTAAATTGCAACAAAGAAACTTATTCAAAAACAAATAAATCATGGAATAGATATTTGCATAATTTTTGCATAACAACACCGAAGAGAATACGAACGGTGCAATATATTTTAAATAAACAAATCCGTGTTTTTTCCCATGCAAACACACACACGCACACATACACAATCAACGATATCCTGGCACTCGCAAATAAAGCACAGTTGAAAAATTCACATTTATATTGGTTGGGTCTCTAATCAAATTAGCAACAGTTGGCAGGGATTCTCAAAGGCTCTAGCGAAAATTATTTTAAATTTTCTAACTAGGACTTGGTAAAATTTGCATAAACTCCTTAATCGAAACAATAAACTCACTTCATTGCTGATGCATAGGTGGTGGCAAAGGTGGCGAAGAGTATTTCATCAACTGCTGGCATCCATGGCCATCAGCGTTGCCAATTTAGCTTTTTTCCCGCTAGATTTGGCTTTTTTTGAAGACGTTTAGCGGGAAAAAAATGCATTTAGCTTTTAGCTTTTTTTCTGGCTTTTTTTCATGACCCTTTTAGCTATTTTTGGCTTTTTTATTTTCGACATGTTCCTATTGAAATATGAAATAATTCGAACACGCAGAGAAGGAATATGATCACCTCAAACCTGTTTTAAGAGCAAAATGTTATTTTTGGGTGGTGACCATGTAACATGGTTTTCGAAACCATGTTATTTTATCGGAAATCGTGTATTTGATTACGACAAGCAGGTTATATTTCACGAGAAAATAACATTTTAGTGACAAACATGTTACATGGTCACCATACAAAAATAACGTTTTGCTCTTGAAACATGTTTGAGGTGATCATATTCCTTCTCTGCGTGAAGCTCAATTGAAGCATTAATAATTATTCCAGCCATTATCCGGGCATTTTTGAAGCAAATACACCTTGTTGTAAAGTTTTTTCCTCGTATTCGTAAAAGTTATCGTAAACTTTAAATCTACTATTACCATACAAATTCCTTATATAAACTGTCAGTAAATTATTAGGAATATTAGCATTTGACTCGTTTATCCTTTTTATGTTATTATAATATTCTAAATTTATTATGATATTAGTAAACTAAAATAGTAGATGTGAATTGCTTTGTACACTAAAAAAACATTGTCGTGAGGCCAAAGATTTCATGTCCTTAAAATACGTCCGCGAATTTTGGTTATAATAGCATTTGTGAATTTCTCTTATATAAACTTTTTTCCTTGTCCAAAAGCCGATAAAGTCGTTTTGTCCTTATAGTTAATTGATTTAACTTAAAAGTGGGTATCTTTACATGAAAGAAGGCTAGGGTCAATTCTACAAAATTCTTAAAATTAATGAAATAGTCTTTAAATTTGTGGAGTTTTTGTATCTTGACCACAAACCAAAATAGGGTTCAAAAATAGAAGAGGGTTTTCAACATTTTATTTTAAAAACGTATACATAGAATAATTTCTACTTAAAGTAGAGTCTGAATTTGGAAATTTAAGTTTTCGTTAGCACGTTTTTAAAGCACTGTGGTAGTTCATGAATAAAAAGCTGAAAAAACGAATAAGTTCAAATCATTAGTGTTCAAAATCTTTGGAACCGAACATAGAAATAATATAATAATAATAAATAAAATAATAATAATAAAGTTTTGAATGTGGTATTATTTTTTAACATAAAAATATGCAATAAAAAAATTCGTAGTGATAGGATCAAAAAAATGTGCTATTTATTAATGGAATGGATTTACATTTACGAAAATTGGACAACAATAGGTTTGTAGGGAAATTTTTGAATAAAAGTTATTCGGTATAAACTTGCAAGATAGTTAGAATGGGAAATATTAGGAGAAGTGTACTCGTTCACGAATTTATCATTAATTCAGTTAAAATGAAATATGTTGATATTTTCGAATGCAGTTCTATGTGACATTGTGCAATATATCGCACATTTGACTTGTTGATGATTAACCAGCTGATAATTGCAAGTTTACTGGGAAAAATGTTTTTACTAGGAAATATAAACGAAGGACTTCCAGTAAAAATTTGTGATAGTAATCCAAATGTATCGAGTACGCAAACAGAGCTAATATGACTTAGATTTTCTTACGGTCTCACAGAAATGGAAATAAAATGAATACAATTAAAATAATATGCATTTTAAGTGAAATAAAGCCTTTAAATTTGTTAAATTTCAATCAAAACGTGACTTTTTATACAAAAAAATTTAGCTTTTTTCTAGCTATTTTTTAAAATTTTTTAGCTTTTTTTGGCTAGTTTTTTGGACAAATCTAGCGGTTTTTGGTGAAACAATTCTGGCAACGCTGATGGCCATTGTTCTTGGGCACACTGTGGTTCCCTTGTAATGTGTAATTCCTATTCATTTGCCCATTATTATGATAATCTTAGGTTTTGTTAGTTTTGTGGCTGACTTTTGTTGACTATCCCTCAATGAGGATTACATTGCGAATTTCATTGTATCACTCGTTTGGTTTCAGCATCGCTATTGCATCGCTTATTTTTGCATACCATTTTTGGGGTGTGTCTATTTTGTCAATGTAAACGTAATAGATTCATTGGATGAGATTTTTTTATGCAGGAAACTATTTAGGCTGCTAATTGATAATAAGCCGATACAATTGATTGATTCCAAGTTGGGGGGGTATGCTTAACGAAGCCATGTTGACATTGATAGTGAGGATATTCACGTATATTAACAATGGGAAACTATGCGATTTCTAGAGGAGAGGAAAACAGTGTTTCAGTGTAAAGTTGTGAAATTAAATACTAGGGAGTACAACATAGAAAAGTTGCAAATATAAATCAGATACAAAAATAAGTATGTAAAGTCTAAAGTCGGGCGGGGCCGACTATATTATATCCTTAACCATTATGTCGATCAAAATTTGTGTTATCGTATCAACTCCTTCAAATATTTATATCTGAAACGATTTGGAGACAATTTTTTAAACTTCTACAAAATCTCTAGAATTAAAATTTAAATCGGCTAACACCCTGCGATTAAAAACAATGTTAGTAACAACAAGTATATACACACACGCAGAGAAGGAATATGATCACCTCAAACATGTTTCAAGAGCAAAATGTTATTTTTGTAGGGTGACCATGTAACATGTTTGTCACTAAAATGTTATTTTCTCGTCAAATATAACCTGCTTGCCGAAATCAGATACATGATTTCCGAGAAAATAATATGGTTGGGAAAACCATAATATATGGTCACCACCCAAAAATAACATTTGGCTCTTAAAGGGTGATACGGTCAAAATTTGGTCAAGGGAAAACGCGTTTAAATCGGTGTAATCGTTTATTTAAAAAATCAAATTAATTTCTTTTTCAAGTTCAATTAGTATAAAATTCAGGAAAAATATTCAGTTAGGCTTTCGCTTTTCCAAATCCGAATTGCCGGGCCTCACGCTTGACACCTGCCATCAGATTTTGTACAGCCACCTTCTTCGCCGCAGAAAGCCAGTTTGCCTTGAACTGCTGCTCGTCCTTAGCAGTTTTTTTTGTCTTCTTTAGGTTCCGCTTGACAATAGCCCAGTATTTCTCAATTGGACGGAGCTCTGGCGTGTTGGGAGGGTCCTTGTCCTTGGGAACCAGCTGCACGTTGTTGGCGGGGTACCACTCCATGGCCTTTTTACCGTAATGGCAAGATGCCAAATCCGGCCAAAACAGTACGGAACAATCGTGTTTCTTCAGGAAAGGCAGCAGACGTTTATTCAAACACTCTTTCACGTAAATTTCTTGGTTGACAGTCCCGGAAGCTATGAAAATGCTGCTTTTCAAGCCACAGGTACAGATGGCTTGCCAAACCAGATATTTCTTTGCGAACTTTGACAGTTTTATGTGCTTGAAAATATATGCAACCTTTCCCCTTCCTTTTGCCGTATAAAACTCCTGTCCCGGAAGCTGCTTGTAGTCGGGTTTGACGTGGGTTTCGTCGTCCATTACCACGCAGTCAAACTTCGTCAGCATCGTCGTGTACAGCCTCCGGGATCGCTCTTTGGCCGTCGTATTTTGTTTATCATCGCGATTTGGAGTCACTACCTTCTTGTAAGTCGATAGTCCGGCTCGTTTTTTGGCTCGATGCACGGTTGTAGACGATACACCCAGCTTATTTGCGGCATCTCGGAGAGAGAGGTTAGGGTTTCGCTTGAAACTACCGGCAACTCTCTATGTCATCTCGGCGGCTTCCGGTTTTCGATTTCCTCCCGATCCAGACTTCTTGGCTGTCGACAAACACTTTAATTACATTTGTAACGGTTGATTTGGCAACTTTTAGCGATTTTGCCAGCTTTGCGTGCGAGTAGCTCGGATTTTCGCGATGCGCGAGCAAAATTTTGATACGCTGCTCTTCTTGCTTGGACGGCATTTTGACAACTGAAGAGTGAATTCCAAAATCAAAATAGGAGCAAAATTCTACATACACACACTTTCAAAATGAGGGGTGTTCAGGTTTTTTAAATGCAAAACTGAAAGAAATACGTCAAGTTTATATTGACCAAATTTTGACCGCATCACCCTTTAAAACATGTTTGCGGTGATCATATTCCTTCTCTGGATACAGTAGTATGTTCGGTTAGGCCGAATCTTAAATACCCACCACCATGATTCAAATATAATAGTTTCGTTTGAAAACTCTTCGTCGGTGCGGGTATCTTGATAATATAATAGGTTGGCTGATAAGTCCCCGGTCTGACACATAGATGGCGTCGCTAGTATTAAATGCATATTAGTACCAACCTTCAAATGATTCGTGTCAAAATTTGACGTCTGTAAGTCAATTAGTTTGTGAGATAGAGCGTCTTTTGTGAAGCAACTTTTGTTATTGTGAAAAAAAATGGAAAAAAGGAATTTCGTGTTTTGATAAAAATACTGTTTTCTGAAGGGAAAAAATACGGTGGAAGCAAAAACTTGGCTTGATAATAAGTTTCGGGACTCTGGCCCTGGGAAATCAACAATAATTGATTTGTATGCAAAATTCAAGCGTGGTGAAATGAGCATGGAGGACGAACGCCCGAAAGAGGTGGTTACCGACGAAAACATCAAAAAAATCCACAAAATGATTTTGAATGACCGTCAAATGAAGTTGATCGAGATAGCAGAGGCCTTAAAGATATCAAAGGAATGTGTTGGTCATATCATTCATCAATATTTGGATATGCGGAAGCTCTGTGCAAAATGGGTGCCGCGCGAGCTCATATTTGACCAAAAACAACAACGTGTTGATGATTCTGCGCGGTGTTTGCAGCTGTTAACTTGTAATACACCCGAGTTTTTCCGTCGATATGTGACAATGGATGCAACATGGCTCCATCACTACACTCCTGAGTCCAATCGACAGTCGGCTGAGTGGACAGCGACCGGTGAACCGTCTCCGAAGCGTGGAAAGACTCAAAAGTCCGCTGGCAAAGTAATGGCCCCAGTTTTTTTGGGATGCGCATGAAACAATTTTTATCGATTATCTTGAGAAGGGAAAAAAACCATCAACAGTGACTATTATAAGGCGTTATTGGAGGGTTTGAAGGTCGAAATCGCGACAAGACGGCCCCATATGAAGAAGAAAAAAGTCTTGTTCCACCAAGACAACGCACCGTGCCACAAGTCATTGAGAACGATGGCAAAAATTCATGAATTGGGCTTCGAATTGCTTCCCCACCCACCGTATTCTCCAGATCGGCCTCCATCGACTTTTTCTTGTTCTCAGACCTCAAAAGGATGCTCGCAGGGAAAAAATTTGGCCTATTTTGAGGCAAAACCGAAGGAGTACTACCAAAATGGTATCAAAAAATTTGAAGGTCGTTATAATCGTTGTATCGCTCTTGAAGGGAACTATGTTGAATAATAAAAACGAATTTTGAGAAAAAATGTGTTTTTCTTTGTTAGACCGGGGACTTATCAGCCAACCTGTTATATACGGCCGTAAGTTTGGTCAGGCGGAATCTTATGTACCCTCCACCATGGATTGCGTAGAAACTTCTACTCAAGACAATCCACAATTAAATTATTTGGGTTACGGCCGATGGCAAGGCATCTTAAAACTTCTTAACATCATCTTCTAAATTGTAAGTTAGTCCAGGCGGGATATATAGTAAACAAAAGAAAGATCGATTAAAAACGTATACATTCAGTTCTTGATCGGTATATATAGGAAAGAAATAATTACGAACCGATATGAACTTTTGTGCGGTAAATATGGGGGTCGATTTATATGGGGGCTATATGCAATTATGAACACGAGTCTACAAAAATGGCAGATTTTTTACTGTTTGGTAGATTGGTAGAATTCTTAATCTTGCAAAATATTCCACTCCAACTATGAAGTGCTTCACAAATTTTCTATAGAAATAACATTTTGAAATAAAAGAAGAAATAAGAAATAAAAGAAATAAAATTTTGACAAAAATGTCTACAGAAATAAATTTTTGGCAAATATTTCTATAGAAATCTAAAGTTTTGACAAAATTTTCTATGGCAATACAATTTTGATAGATTATTTTTGGCTCGAGTAGCAATCGTGATTTTTGTGTGATTTGGGGATCGGTTTATATGGGTCTATATATAATATAGATCGATACGGACGAATTTTGGCATGGTTGTTATCGGCCATACACTAGAGAAATGAACCAAATTTCAACCGGATCGGATGAATGTTGCTCCTTCATGAGGCTCCTGAGGTTAAATCTAGGGATCGGTTTATATGGGGGCTTGGTTAGGTGGCAGCCCGATGTATCAGGCTCACTTAGACTATTCAGTCCATTGTGATACCACATTGGTGAACTTCTCTCTTATCACTGAGTGCTGCCCGATTCCATGTTAAGCTCAATGACAAGGGACCTCTTTTTATAGCCGAGACCGAACGGCGTTCCACATTGCAGTGAAACGACTTAGAGAAGCGTTGACACCCTCAGAAATATCACCAGCATTACTGAGGTGGGATAATCCACCGCTGAAAAACTTTTTGGTGTTCGGTTGAAGCAGGAAACGAACCTACGACCTCGTGTATGCAAGGCGGCCATGCTAACCATTGCACCACGGTGGCTCTCGTGGTGGCTATATATAATTATCGACCGAAATGGACGTGCCAAATTTCAACGGAAGCGGATGAAATTTGCTTCTCTTTGAGGCTTTGCAAGCCAAATCTGGGGATCGGTTTATATGGGGGCTATATATAATTATGTACCGATGTGGCCAATTTTTGCATGGTTATTAGAGACCATATACCAACAACATGTACCAAATTTGAGCCGGATCGGATGAAATTTGCTTCTCTTTGAGGCACCGCAAGCCAAATCTGGGGATCGGTTTATATGGTTGAAATTTGGTACTTGATATTAGTATACGTCCTCTAATAACCGTGCAAAAATTGGTCCATATCGGTCCATAAATATACAGTATTGGACAAAATATTTGCAACTACCATAAAAATTTCAATATTTTGCCATATGAAAAAAACGGAGTGTTAGAATATTCCGATTTTTAAATTTATTTGTATTTTGTACAATCCGCCTAATATATTAGCGAAAAACAAATTTAATTAATATTTAGCACAAACATATATATATTTACTCGAAATTTGTAAATTTATATATGTTTGCATTCACACATATTATTTTTAGGAAACATTCATGTCCCAAACATAACACATTCTAACATATTAACATATGTGTCCCAAACACACATAGAGAAGAAACATGATAGTCACAATCATATTCGAAGAGAAAAATAATATGATAGGAGCTATTTTTGCGGCGACCATATAACATTTTCACCTGCATCCCTCCCACTGGCTCAGTGAACACATTTCTAAGAAAAATAAAATTTTCCTCATCTAAAATGTTATTATATTGATAAAAGAACTTTGTTTCCTTTAAAAGACAATGGTCACTAAGCTGTTATGGTGTTCGTCAAAAATGTTTTTCTTCCAGATAAAAGAACATGGTCACAAACTAAAATGTTTTGATCTTTATGAAAAAACTTTTTTCGTCGTCGAAAAAAGGACGCCACTTGCGGAGCCTAAAAGAGTAGCATATTTCATCCGATCTGGCTGAAATTTGGTACATGATGTAAGTATATGGTCTCTAATAACCATGCAAAAATTGGTCCATATCGGTCCATAATTATATATAGCCCCCATATAAACCGGTCCCCAGATTTGACCTACGGAGCCTCTTAGAGGAGCAAAATTCATCCGATCCGGATGAATTTTATGGCCGCTACTATCCATGCCAAAATTGGTCCATATCGGTCTATAGTTATATATAGCCGATCTCCAATCACACAAAAATTAGTCCATATCGGTTCATAATCATCCACCAAAATTTGAAGAAAATTTTACCAAAAATCTACCAAATTAAATAAAAATATTTTGAAGGTGTTGATCAAATTTTTGTGGTTAGTATATACAAAACTGTCGTTTTATTCGAAAGAAATGTTTTATATTGAGTTATATAACAAACAAAACGAATGAAGATAGAGGAAGCACGCTCAAAAACAAACCCAGCCAACTACATTCAAATCGATGATTTGAGTTTGGCAAAGGAAAAGAGATATGCTTGCAAATTTGTTTAGGCAGTAGCCGACTGTAAAACCTTTTTTCGGAAGGTTCAGGTGCAGTTCACTTTGGGTTGAGTGAATTACCCGAATTTATTCTTATAATTGGTGATAGTTTTGCTGCAAGTAGAGGATGCTGATGAGGAATGTGGTAATTCCGAAACAGCTGTACATCCAACCATACTTTTCCTCTGTTGGTTAAGCTACACTTGTAGTTTAGTCAATGCATGGCTTTAAGCTGAGATCAAAACCAACACAAAAAGTTATGTTTCTAAAGAAAATTTTGTCAAAATTTTATTTCTGCAGAAAAATTTATCAAAATTTTATTTCTATAGAAAATTTTGTCAAAATTTTATTTCTAAGAAAAATTTTCCAAAATTTAATTTTTGCCAAAATTTTATTTCTACAGAAAAATTTATCAAAATTGTATTTCTATAGAAAATTTTGTCAAAATTTTATTTCTATAGAATATTTTGTTAAAATTGTATTTCTACAGAAAGAGTTTGTCAAAATTTTATTTCTATAGAAAATGTTGTCAAAATTTTATTCCTATAGAATATTTTGTCAAAATTTTATTCCTATAGAATATTTTGTCAAAATTTTATTTCTATGAAAATTTTTCCAAAATTTCAATTCTATAGAAAATCTTGTCAAAATTTCATTTCTATAGAAAATTTTGTCAAAATTTTATTTCTATGGACAATTTTGTCAAAATTTTATTTCTATGGAAAATTTTGTCAAAATTTTATTTCTATGGACAATTTTGTCAAAATTTTATTTCTATGGAAAATTTTGTCACAATTTCATTTCTATAGAAAATTTTATCAGAATTTTATTTTTATAGAATATATATATATATATATATATATATATATATATATATATATATATATATATATATATATATATATATATATATATATATATATATATATATATATATATATATATATATATATATATATATATATATATATATATATATATATATATATATATATATATATATATATATATATATATATATATATATATATATATATAGCACCATCGTATTCAGCGTATCTAAATTTATTTGCTCTAAATTGTTCATGTTTGTATCTCTTCAGTAGCAAAGTTTTCCAAAAAACTCCTCCTGATTTTCAGAAGATTCAAAACTTTAAACTCCTGTAATGAAAATATTGAAAAACAGACTTAGGCTGTTATGGGTTGTGACCACAGAGTTATGTACGAGTATGTTATTTTTCTGCTCTTTATATGAAATAAATACGTTTGTTATTAACCAAAAATAAGTTTGGTTTTAATATTATTTACATTGCAGATTTTTTTGGCAATTTTTAAAATGGATGTGACGACTATGATGATTTCTTCGGAAAAAAGTGACGATTTTTCTTCAAATTTTATTGGCAGCCCTGGTGCAAACGTTTTGTCCGATACTGTTCATAGCCCCCAAATATATCTGGCAACACTGGCTAAATGGCCATCTTGCGCAATTGAAGCGACCTGAAGCCATAACAAGTATATACAGCAGTAAGTTCGGCCGGGCCGAATCTTAAATACCCACCACCATGAACCAAATATTAGGGTTTCCTTTGAAATGTCAGGAGGGCTTGAGGACTTGAGGACACTTCCCGAAGATAAATTTAGGATTTCACCTATGAGGACTATATGAGATTCTGGATTTATAAGAACCATTTTTGTTCGAGTTTTAGAGGAATCGTTAACATCTCTTGTAAGTGTACAAGAAAATTATAAAATAACGTCTTGATTTGAAATATTAAATCTGTAGAAGAAAATTTTACATTGAGTTTCAAGCAATTTTCATGATCAGTGCGCCTTCTACACCCTCAAGAAGTGAAGTCGGTCTATATGGAGGCATTACCAAATGGTCCGATAAAAACTTAATCCGATACACGTTTTTGTGAGCCTAAAATACCAGAATATTTACAACTTCGGGCAAATCAGATAAAAACTACGGTTTCTAGAAACCCAAGGAGTTAAATCGGGAGATCGTTCTTATGGGGGCTATACTAAAATATGGACCGATACTCACCGTTTTCGGCACACCTCTTTATGACCCGAAAATACCTCTAGATTTCCAATATCAGGCAAATAGGATAAAAACTTCGGATTCTAGAAGCTCAAGAAATAAAATCGGGAGATCGGTCTATATGGGGGCTATACCAAAACATGGACCGATACTCACCATTTTTGGCACACCTCTTTATGGTCATAAAATACTTCTAGATTTCAAATTTCAAGCAAATTGGATAAAAACTACGATTTCTATAAGCCCAAGACCCCAAATCGGGAGGTCGGTTTATATGGGGACTATATCAAAACCTGGACCGATATAGCCCATCTTCGAACTTGACCTGCCTGCAGACAAAAGACGAGTTTGTGCAAAATTTCAGCACGATTGCTTCATTATTGAAGACTGTAGCGTGATTACAACAGACAGACAGACGGACAGACGGACATCGTTATATCGTCTTAGAATTTCTCCCTGATCAAGAATATATATACTTTATATAGTCGGAAATCGATATTTCGATGTGTTACAAACGGAATGACAAACTTATTATACCCCCGTCACCATTCTATGGTGGTGGGTATAAAAATGATATAGGGAGGATTTATCAAAACCAACTCTTACCATTTTATGTTTCATCACATCACAAGATTTTGTTAAACGGTTCTTCACTGCTGCCTTTCCTGCTCCATGCGAATGGTATTGTTAATGACGCACAGAGTTTTGGTGTTTCTTATCAATGTTAAATTTTTTTTCTATGGAACTTTTCTCCTGAGGCTTGGACATGAACTGAAATGTCATTTTCCTTTAAGACATTGTCCGGTCGACGGGACGCCACTCATTCAAGCACACATTCCCACTTCCTGCGTCCGCCTACCCTGTCAACACATTGCCTTCTACACAATTTGGTTGCTATTAATTTTGTCGTTGTCATGTTAAGTTTTTTTTTTGTTTTAGGATTTTTTTCTCCCGAAAATCCCAAAAACGATGCATCCACGCTCAGTGGGTTTGTTTTTTTCTCCACAATTAAGACAAAGTGAGTCCAGTACGATTACCAGAGCCATTGAAGTGGGTGGATGGTTTGGATGATGTATAGAGATGTGGATGTTGATTCTCGTTTGAAGAGGGGATGGGGACAGGCAAGGGCATTTCTGTAATTAGATGTTGCGGATATTGTAATCGGTGTTAAATTGTGTTGCGAGTTCATGCTAATATCCTTGTGGTGCCATAGCATATTGCGTGGGCAGACCCTTCATACTAAATTGCCAAGGATATTTTTCTTTCATTTGATTCTTATTTGTTTTTCCATAATTGTTTTCATTTGTTTCGGTGGGCTTTCGTGTTGGTAAGCCAGTTTGGCTTTCATCCACTATAGACCGTAGTGAGGTCTCTTTTTCATGAAATTATTGCTTCCCGAGGCTTTTATGTCGTGTTTGGATTCCACAAACTGACATAATAATTGTGTTAATTGGTGTAATAATTGTTTAAAACGCCGCTAGTGTTTTCCTAATCATTAGGTGTGAGAAGTGTACTTAGTAGTAATAAGACATAATTGTAGAATTATGGCATACATTTTGATATACATCGTGTGTATGGGATCATTCCACTGAATACAAGGAAGGTTGACTAAATTCCATTTTTAGTGAAATTAAATAATAGACACACAATAAAACAAGTATATAAGGCCTAAATTTCGCTCTGCCATTGATTGTGTGGAAGATTCTACTAAAGACTGTCATCGCCAATCGAAATCCTTGGGTTGTGATAACAGTATCTTAAAAATTGTACATTGTAATTTTATCTAGGAATATAAACTCAAATTTAGATTAAAACAAGTAAGTAAAGTCTAATTTCGGGCGGAGCCGACTATATTATACCCTTCACCACTATGTAGACAAACATTTGTGTTACCATCTCAACAACTTCCAATTTGCTGGGAGCTATTTAAAGGTTTGCATTTCCCGATACAAATACTGTTAATGGAGACAATTTTTTGTACTTTTACAAAAACTCTAGAATTAAAATTTAAACGCCCTGGGATGAAACACAATGTTAGTAAAAACAAGTAAGAAAAGTCTAAAGTCGGGCGGGGCCGACTATATTATACCCTGCACCACTTTGTAGATCTAAATTTTCGATACCATATCACATCCGTCAAATGTGTTGGGTGCTATATATAAAGGTTTGTCCCAAATACAAATTGATAGACTTTTACAAAATCTATAGACTCAAAATTTAAGTTGGCTAATGCACTAGGGTGGAACACAATTTTATGGGAAACATTTAAATCTGAAGCAATTTTAAGCAAACTTCGCAAAAGTTTATTTATCGCTCGATATATATGTATTAGAATTTTATGAAAATTAGAGTCATTTTTACAACTTTTCGACTAAGCAGTGGCGATTTAACAAGGAAAATGTTGGTATTTTGACCATTTGTGTCGAAATCAGAAAAACATATATATGGGAGCTATATCTAAATCTGAACCGATTTCAACCAACTTTGGCACACATGACTATACTACCAATTGTTCTCCTTGTGCAAACTTTTAAGCTAATCGGGATAAAACTCTGGCTTCTGGGTCCATATAAGAGCATATCGGGCGAAAGATATATGTGGGAGCTATATCTAAATCTGAATCGATTTCAACCAAATTTGGCACGCATAGCTACAATGCTAAGTCTACTACCTGTGTAAAATTTCAACCAAATTGGGTCAAAACTCTGGCTTCTGGGGCCATATAAGTCCATATCGGACGAAAAATATATATGGAAGCTATATCTAAATCTGAAACGATTTCAATCAAATTTGGCACACTTGACTATACGACTAAGTGTTATGTTTGTACAAAATTTCAAGCAAATCGTTATAAAACTCTGGCTGCTGGCTCCATATTAGTGCATATCGATCGAAAGATATATATGGGAGCTATATCTAAATCTGAACCGATTTCTTTCAAAATCAATAGGGTTCTATTCTGATCCAAATTAGGAACATGTGCAAAATTTGAAGGCGATTGGACTTAAATTGCGACCTAGACTTTGATCACAAAAATGTGTTCACAGGCAGACGGACGGACAGACAGACGGACATGGTTATATCGACTCAGGGAACCACCCTGAGCATTATTGCCAAAGACTCCATATGTCTACCTCGTCTCCTTCTGGGTGTTACAAACATATGCACTAACTTATAATACCCTGTTCCACAGTGTGGCACAGGGTGTAAAAAATAAGTCGATAATCAGGACGAGTACTCTGCAACCTATAATTTTGTTGTAATTAAACTTACATATCTACATATCTTCCTCGTATAAAAAGAGGAAATTGCTCAATTAATGTGGGTAATAAATCCAAATTCGTGAAAATCGGTCAATATTATTATGTAAGAGTTACATGTACGTCTAAATACGATCGGATAATACATAAAAATTTGACACTGGAATAGCATGGGTTAATAAATAAGAGTATTATGGCCAAATTTGGTAAAATCGAGCGATGTATATATATGAACCGATTTGGATGATATTTTGCAGGTTTGGTTGGTATCATAGGTAGGTTTGGTTGGTACCTTGTACTAAATATGTGTAAGATCGTTTACTAAATGAGGCCACTATGGTCAAAAATAAGGTTATTAGGAACAAATTTCTTACAATTGGGCGTTGCATATATATGGGAGCTATATCTAAATCTGAACCGATTTCGATGGAATTTTGCACACATAAAGAGATTACTTTGTACCAAATTTGACGACGATCGGTTAGTAAAAAAGTGCAACGACCCCATTTGTCGGAATCGGACGAGCTATATCTAAATTTGGTCCGATTTCTTCTTGATTCAATAGCGTTCGTCCTTGTGCCCTAAAAACACCCTGTGTTCATCAAAATCGGTTAATAACTGTGACCGGAATTCTGTGAACAACAAATACATGAACAAACGGACGGATGGACACCAAGCGCTAGGTTGAATCAGGAGGCGATTCTGAGTCGATCGGTATATATTTTATGGGGTCTAAAATTAATATTTCAGGTAGTCACATTTTTTGGCAGATCAAAGTTATTATACCCTGACCACTATGTGGTTTAGGGTATAACTACGGTCTAGAAGCCCAAGAATCGGGGGATCGGTTTATATGGGAGCTATATCAAAACCTGGACCGATATAGCCCATCTTCGAACTTGGCCTGCGTGCAGACAAAAGACGAATCTGTGCCAAATTTCAGCACGATACCGCCATGATTGAAGACTGTAGCGTGATTACAACAGACATACAGACGGACATGCTTAACAGGTTGGCTGATAAGTCCCCGGTCTGACACATAGATGGCGTCGCTAGTATTAAATGCATATTATTTTTATATAGTACCAACCTTCAAATGATTCGTGTATTCAATTAGTAAGTCAATTAGTTTGTGAGATAGAGCGTCCTTTGTGAAGCAACTTATGTTATTGTAAAAAAAATGAAAAAAAGGAATTTCGTGTTTTGATAAAATACTATTTTCTGAAGGGAAAAAATACGGTGGAAACAAAACCTTGGCTTGATAATGAGTTTCCGGACTCTGCCCCAGGGAAATCAACAATAATTGATTGGTATGCAAAATTCAATGACCGTAAAATGAAGTTGATCGAGATAGCAGAGGCCTTAAAGATATCAAAGGAACGTGTTGGTCACATCATTCATAAATATTTGGATATGCGGAAGCTTTGTGCAAAATGGGTGCCGCGCGAGCTCACATTTGACCAAAAACAACAACGTGTTGATGATTGTGAGCGGTGTTTGCAGCTGTTAACTCGTAATAACCCGAGTTTTTCCGTCGATATGTGACAATGGATGAAACATGGCTCCATCACTACACTTCTGAGTTCCATCGACAGTCGGCTGAGTGGACAGCGACCGGTGAACCGTCTCCGAAACGTGGAAAGACTCAAAAGTCCGCTGGCATGCGCATGGAATAATTTTTATCGATTATCTTGAGAAGGGAAAAACCATCAACAATGACTATTATATGGCGTTTTTGGAGCGTTTGAAGGTCGAAATCGCGGCAAAACGCCCCCATATGAAGAGGAACAAGTATATACGGCCGTAAGTTCGGCCAGGCCGAAGCTTATGCACCCTCCATCATGGATTGCGTAGAAACTTCTTCTAAACACTGCCACGCACAATCGAATTACTTAAGTTGCGGTAACGCTTGCCGATGGCAAGGTATCTTAAAACCTCCTGACACCATCTTCTAAATTGTATGTAAGTCCATACGTGGTATATATTAAATCAAAAAAGATCGATCCAATACGTATATAATTCAGTTTGACAAAGTAGACATAACATTTTGACAAAATTTTCTACAGAAATAAAATTTTAACAAAATTTTCTATAGAAAAAAAATTTTCACAAAATTTTCTATAGAAATAAAAATTTTCACAAAATTTTCTATAGAAAGAAAAGTTTTACAAAAATGTCTACAGAAATAAAATTTTAACAAAATTTTCTATAGAAAGAAAATCTTGGCAGATTATTTTTGGCTCGAGTGGCAACCATGATTATGAAACGAATAACATTTGAACAAAATTTTCTATAGAAATAAAATTTTGACAATGATGAAAATTTTCTTATGAACCGAATAAAATTTTAACAAAATTTTCTCTAGAAATAAAATTTTGTCAAAATTTTCTATAGAAATAAAATTTTGGTAGATTATTTTTGGCTCTAGTGGCAACCATGATTATGGACCGATATGGACCAATTTTTGTGTGATTGGACCAATTTTGGTATGGTTGTTAGCGACCATATACTAACACCACGTTCCTAATTTGAACCGGATCGGATGAATTTTGCTCCTCCAAGAGGCTCCAGAGGTCAAATCTGGAGAACGTTTTATATGGGGGCTATATATAATAATGGACCGATATGGACCAATTTTTGCACGGTTGCTAAAGACCACATACCAATACCATGTACCACATTTCAGCCGGATCGGATGAAATTTGCTTCTCTTAGAGGCTCCGCAACCCAAATCTGGGGATCGGTTTATATGGGGGCTATATATAATTAAGGACCGATATGTACCAATTTTTGCATGGTTGTTAGACACCATATACCAACACCATGTACCAAATTTCAGCCGGATCGGATGAAATATGCTTCTCTTAGAGGCTCCACAAGCCAAATCTGGGGGTCGGTTTATATGGGGGCTATATATAATTATGGACCGATGTGGACCAATTTTTGCATGGTTGTTAGAGACCATATACCAACATCATGTACCAAATTTCAGCCAGATCTGATGAAATTTGCTTCTCTTTGAGGCTCCGCAAGCCAAATCTGGGGATCGGTTTATATGGGGGCAATATATAATTATGAACCGATGTGGACCAATTTTTGCATGGTTGTTAGAGACCATATACCACCATCATTTCAGCCGGATCGGATGAAATATGCTTCTCTTAGAGGCTCCACAAGCCAAATCTGGGGATCGGTTTATATGGGGGCTATATATAATTATGGACCGATGTGGACCAATTTTTGCATGGTTGTTAGAGACCATATACCAACATCATGTACCAAATTTCAGCCAGAGCGGATGAAATTTGCTTCTCTTTGAGGCTCCGCAAGCCAAATCTGGGGATCGGTTTATATGGGGGCTATATATAATTATGGACCGATGTGGACCAATTTTTGCATGATTGTTAGAGACCATATACCAACACCATGTACCGAATTTCAGCCGGATTGGATGAAATATGCTTCTGTTAGAGGCTCCACAAGCCACATCTGAGGGTCCCTTTATATGGGGGTTATACGTAAAAGTGGACCGATATGGCCCATTTTCAATACCGTCCGACCTACATCGATAACAACTACTTGTGCCAAGTTTCAAGTCGATAACTTGTTTCGTTCGGAAGTTAGCGTGATTTCAACAGACGGACGGACGGACGGACATGCTTATATCGACTCATAATTTCACCACGACCCAGAATATATATACTTTATGGGGTCTTAGAGCAATATTTCGATGTGTTACAAACGGAATGACAAAGTTAATATACCCCCATCCTATGATAGAGGGTATAAAAAAGTGTTGTTCCACCAAGACAACGCACCGTGCCACAAGTCATTGAGAACGATGGCAAAAATTCATGAATTGGGCTTCGAATTGCTTCCCCACCCACCGTATTTTCCAGATCTGGCCCCCAGCGACTTTTTCTTGTTCTCAGACCTCAAAAGGATGCTCGCAGGGAAAAAATTTGGCTGCAATGAAAAGGTGATCGCTGAAACTGAAGCCTATATTGAGGTAAAACCGAAGGAGTACTACCAAAATGGTATCCAAAAAAAATGAAAGGTAACGCTCTTGAAGGGAACTATGTTGAATAATAAAAACGATTTTTGACAAAAAAAAATGTGTTTATCTTTGTTAGACCGGGGACTTATCAGCCAACCTGTTATATCGTCTTAGAATTTTTCCCTGATCAAAAAGTCGGAAATCGATACTTCGATATGTTACAAACGGAATGACAAACTTATTATACCCCATCACCATTTTATGGTGGTGGGTATAAAATGGTTCCATAACAGGACCATTGATGTGATTAATGTAGAATCTCCATGAGCGCCATCTATTGAGAAGTAGCTATAGACAAAATATTTTGCCTTCCAGATTATTTATGAAAGGAATTGAAACGGGCTAATTTCAATACAAGTCAACTATTCGAAAGGGGATGTGCTCGAAATCCAAATTTTTAGTGATTGGGTTTTAATTTCGTTTTGGGCAGGGCAGGACAAAAAAAGTGCTGCGTGTGTATTTGTCAGCATGTTTATGTCTTCACCTTCCCCACATCGTTTGCTAAATGTCTACCTGATCAAATCAAAATTTCCATCGGTTTGTTTGAACTTCGTTGAATCTTTTTAATGCCGAAATTCTATGTAAGGATTTACTTCTGTCAGGACTCATGCATTCGTTGTGTTGCCATCGAACTGCTCGAGGACTTTCCATTTCACTTTGATTCTTAAGAGTTGTGTGTGTGTGTGTGTTCAATTTTCAAATTGTGTTGGATGTAGGCTGTTGTGTTTTTATTTTGGTTCGGTTCGCTTACTTTAACTTTGCCATTCGGGAGGAATAAACACTGAAGTGTGTTCGTACGACAGTTTGTCCGCTCTGTCGTTCGTTCCTCTTCTCTGTTGCTTATATTTTCACAAAACCAAGGACTGATATGTGTATAGCGAAGAAGTATTAAGATTGTTCGCCCCTGCTATTGCCGGCTACGAAACTTTGTTGTTGCTGCTTTATCCTGTCCTATTGTTGTGTTGGTACGTGTCTCTGAAATCGAAAAAAATGAGGGTTTTATTTATGTCTTACAATACCCATTATGGCCACACCTTTCAGGGGTGAGTTTTTTTTTCTTGATTTTGGAAGAATCCACAAAAAATTATCCTCAGCTCAGTTCTATGGGTTAGTGTATGCGAGTGTGTATGTGTGTGCACCATCCACGTGTGAGTGTGAGTAGGAGTGTATATTGCCGTTGTGTGCTTTTGTTGTTTTATTTGTTCCTTTAAAATAAATTCTTGTTGGATTTTTTCGTTCTGTTTTTATCCTCAAAAAATATATGATTTTTTGTTAATATTGAATTCTGTTTAAAGTGGATGTACGCTACAACCAGCGACTATTGATGATAATGCCTCTATTTCAATATTTATTCATTGAAGGTGTAAGCTTGTTTTTACCCATTGATGGGAAAATAACAATAAAATACAATTTTTGATATATCTGCAGGTATATTGAAAAAAATATTTACGTGGTATTACGTTAAACTGACAGCCCGATTTAGTTTCATGCTCACTTAGACTATTCCGCCCATTGTGATAATCGTGGTATTAAATATTACGCAACCTAAATTTTATGATGCTCAATCCACACAATATTAAGGACAAATTTCTTTAAAATAATAAAATTATAATTTAAAAAATTTATGTTTTTTTTTTTAATTTAGGGCAAAACTTTTGGAAATTTGCGTTCCTTCCTTAGAGTCATATGCCTTTGAACTAAAGCAAATTCTCCTTAAAGTAAAGAAAAATATTTTTAATTTAAATAAATCGTTCTTAAATTAACTGAAAGATAGGTCTGTAAGGAGAGGAGGTGGTGTATGCATGTATATGCGCTCGGATATAAGAGCTAGGGTTGTGCACGAGATAATGGATGAGGGTATTGCGGAAGGGATTTTGGTTGAAGTAGATGCGGTAGACGCTACGAAAGTCTTGATGGGAGTGCTATCTATCTATATCTAACTGTGAAGACGATCTTGCAGATTGTATTGCACGATACAATAAGGTAGTTTTGATGGGTGATTACAATAGTGATTTATTCCAACAGGGTAGTTATATGAGGAGCGTTTGTAGAAGGATGGGACTGGAAATAATTCATAACTGTTTGCCAACTCATTTCAATTTGTATACACAGAGGTGTTCTTTATTAGATTATTATTTGGTTTCCGATCCTAGAACGGTTACTAAATTCCCAGCTTTAAATTCCAACCATGCTTTTATTTGTTTGTCTGTGGCTATCGTTGCCGAAAAAGATTCTGAGATACTAAAGGGTGGTTAAAATTTCAAGGGCCGATGTTGATTTTGAATAAAACACAAAATATTTAGGAAATTATTGTAATTTTATTTTATTATGATATATTGGTATTACTCAATTATGTATGGAACAAAATATCGGCCAAATCGGTGGCACACCTTCATCTGATGGTCCAAATTTTCGATGACGCTGAGGCATAATGGAGGTTCTATGCCGTTAATGCGCCGAATTATCTCATCCTTTAGCTCTTGAATTGTTGCTGGCTTATCGACGTACACCTTTTCTTTAAAATAACCCCAAAGAAAAAAGTCCAACGGTGTCAAATCACATGATCTTGGCGGCCAATTGACATCGCCATTACGTGAGATAACACGGCCATTGAATTTGTTGCGAAAAAGAGCCATTGTTTCGTTAGCTGTGTGGCAAGTGGCACCGTCCTGCTGAAACCACATATCGTCCACATCCATATCTTCCAATTCGGGCCATAAAAAGTTCGTTATCATCTCACGATAGCGAACACCATTCACAGTAACTGCCTGACCGGCCTCATTTTGGAAAAAAAAAACGGCCCGATGATGCCGCCAACCCATAAACCGCACCAAACAGTCACTCCTTGTGGGTGCATTGGTTTTTCGACAATCATTCTTGGATTCTCATTCGCCCAAATGCGGCAATTCTCTTTATTGACGAATCCACTGAGGTGAAAATGTGCCTCATCACTGAAGATGATTTTCTTCGAAAATTGATCATCCACTGTTGCCATTTCTTGGAACCATTCTGCCCACTCACGACGTCCATGGTTCAAATTGAGTAAGTCCGAAATAGATTTCGGAAAAAAACTAAAATAAAATTCGGAAAAAAACTTGGCGTTTAGGTGTGGTTCATATTCAACATCGGCCCTTACAATTTAACCACCCTATATTAGTTCGTGATTACAGGAATTTCGACCTTAACTCATGCGAAAGGGACTTCGGAAGAATAGATTTCTCGGAAATGTATAGGCAGGATGTGAACTATCAAGTCGAATTTATGACTCAACATATCATGGATTTATTTAATAGATATGACCCACTTAGACCTGTGAGGAAATCCAACCCCATTGATTGGATGCACCATTTATCAATCCGCATAGTCTGCGAGAAAAGGGATATGGCTTATAGATCCTTTATGGAGAGTAGATCTGCCCGAAACTGGAGAATTTATAGCAAATACACCCGATCTAATATACAGACAGGCGACGGGCTATAGAGAAGATGCTGAATTTGAATTTCGAGCTAGCGATGAGGTTAATGTGTGGGATAGTTTGAACAGAATCAGATTTAAGGCAATAGGAGCTAATGGAATATCCATTAGATTCTTGAAATTAATAATATTTAATATTTAATTAATATTTAATTTCTCGACATCTGGTATTCTTATATAATACTATATTGATGACTTCCAACTACCCGGATGCGTGGAAAATTGCAAGGGTTGTACCATTGCCGAAGAAGAGTAGGCCGCCTGATTATTATGATTTTAGGCCAATTAGCATCCCTGCCAGCATTTCAAAGTTCCATTTCAACCTCATCGTTACCACAGACTCGTAAATGTCACTTCAACCATCATGAAAAGGTACATCAAAAAGTACATGCAAGTAATTTGCCATCCCTACTGTAAAAAAAGCCATTTTTTTGTAAAAAAAGCCATTTGGTGAAGAGTAGGCCGCCTGATTATTATGATTTTAGGCCAATTAGCATCCCTGCCAGCATTTCAAAGTTCCATTTCAACCTCATCGTTACCACAGACTCGTAAATGTCACTTCAACCATCATGAAAAGGTACATCAAAAAGTACATGCAAGTAATTTGCCATCCCTACTGTAAAAAAAGCCATTTTTTTGTGAAACGCCAAGCGCAACCAGCTTGTTATATTTTAATTAAATAAAAACGAAAATAAAGTTCTGAAAACATAGATTATACGCTTAAAATTGTGAAAGGTATATTGGTGAACAATTTGGTGATTTTCCAAATGGAATAAAGTGATTGTTTTTCAGATATTTTACAGACACGCTGCCTCCATGGAATAAAAACACTGGTTGATAGACGCAGCAACATGTAACTCGCTACTTGTAACTCAACATCATCATTAATGCCAAAAATTATGTTAAATGTAATGTGATAGTGGTATAAATGTTATATTTTTAAGAATTTGTAAATGTTTAATCAAATTAATAAATATCTAAACAAACGTGTTTTAATCGACCACAATGATTCTTTTACAACTATCTTAAAATGCACTTTTTCTGATTGTTTGGTGGGTCCCTTATTGGCGTCGTTCTAAATTGATCTATAAAGGCACCTGATAATTGCACTCATGCGAAACATTTTTGTAGTAACTTGGCGTGGTACAACTTCTCAATAGTGACGGCGCTTTTCCGACGAGTTTTTGATGTCGTATATGATTGTTTTCGATTCTCAAAATAGTCCCCAAATTCAAAAAATTTTGGCAGGGATATTACCCGAGTTTTCAAAGATACTTGAAAATTTGATGAATTTCCAGATAATGGCTAACGAATCAGTACGTAGAGGATTTTCAGATTTCTAGTCAGGTTTCAGACGAAATTTCAGTACTACTTCGTTAATGGCTTCTTTTGTGGATGATGATGGATACTGGCGGACACTGACAACAAGTTAGTGTCTATCTTGATTAGCCTGGATCTAAGTAGAGCTTTCGAGTAGATCAGTAATGAAGTTCTGTTGAATAAATTATACATTCAATTTGGTTTCTCAAGAACGTCATGTTCGCTAATTGAATCCTTTTTATTCTGTAGGAAGCAGTTCGTATAGTTTGCAGGGACCATTTCTAGTACGAGGGTAGTATCCAGAGGAGTTCCCCAAGGGTCGGTATTGGGTCCGTTATTCTTCAATATGTACATAAATGATATATTCAATGTACTGAACGGCATAAGTGCCCACTTAACATATATGCCGACGATTTACAATTTCTTGCTTCTTCGGATAGCAATAATTTGGATAGTATGGTGTCAAGGGTTCAGAACAATCTCCATAGCATTGAGGATTGGTATAGGGAAAATTTTTGTTCTTGTCAACGCTACTAAGTCCAAAGCTTGGCTTTTAATGCTGTTGGAGTTCCTATACCTAGGTACGTTTAGGGACTGCGCACAAATGATCATGTATCGGCATATGTTAGGGACTTATTGGGTTGTACTTTTGATAATTTTATAAAGATTAGGCTGATGACACTAGTTTATAAAGTATAAAAAGCCAGAAGTCCACAATATTTATCATCTCATTTTCGGTTTGGGTCATCTATCAGATCTCATTCTCTGATATGTCCCGCTTTAATACCCTGATAATGCGGAATTCATTTGAGGTATATATTCCATAAGAGGTATCTAATTTGTAGACCCTGCGTATCGGATAAAGTGTTGATAGTGGGTAAACTTTTTTTTTGTTTTGTGGGGAAACGTTTCATACTCGCAGAGAAGGAATATGATCACCTCAAACATGTTTCAAGAGCAAAATGTTATTTTTGTATGGTGACCATGTAACATGTTTGTCACTAAAATTTTATTTTCTCGTCAAACATAACCTGCTTGCCGAAATCAGATACATGATTTTTCGAGAAAATAACATGGTTGCGTAAACCATGTTACATGGTCACCACCCAAAAAAAACATTTTGCTCTTAAAACATGTTTGAGGTGATCCTTCTCTCCTTCTCTGGGTGTATCCATGAACATTCTATTCTTTTATTTTTTAGTATTAAGAGATTAGTATTAAGTTTTTTTACCTTATGTTATATATAAGTGACTCTTAGTGCCATGATACATTACTCTGTAATAAATTTGGCCCTTTTACGGCTTATAGATTATGAATAAAATATTGAATTGTATTGAAATATGTAATCTTTATATTTACGATAAAAACGCTTCAAATATAGGCTAATATTTATTTTGTATTTTTATTATAAAGGGTAAGGGCCGATGTTGAATGCGAACCACGCCTAAACGCAAAGTTTTTTTCCGAATTTTATTTGACATTTCTCTATTTCAGACTTACTCAATTTGAACCATACACAATCCAACATCGTGTTAAATGGTTCCAAGAAATGGCAACAGTGGATGATCAATTTTCGAAGAAAATCGTCTTCAGTGATGAGGCGCATTTTCACCTCAGTGGATTCGTCAATAAACAGAATTGCCGCATTTCGGCGAATGAGAATCCAAGAGTGATTGTCGAAAAACCAATGCACCCACAAAGAGTGACTGTTTGGTGCAGTTTATGGGCTGGCGGCATCATCGGGCCGTATTTTCTCCGAAATGAATGTTTTGATAACGAACTTTTTATGGCCCGAATTGGAAGATATGGATGTGGACGATATGTGGTTTCAGCAGGACGGTGCCACTTGCCACACAGCTAACGAAACAATGGCTCTTTTGCGCAACAAATTCAATGGCCGTCTTATCTCAGGAAATGGCGATGTCAATTGGCCGCCAAGATCATGTGATTTGACACCGTTGGACTTTTTTTCTTTGGGGTTATTTGAAAGAAAAGGTGTACGTCGATAAGCCAGCAACAATTCAAGAGCTAAAGGATGAGATAATTCGGCACACTAACGGCATAGAACCTCCATTATGCCTCAGCGTCATCGAAAATTTGGACCATCGGATGAAGGTGTGCCACCGAGGTTGCGGCGCCCACTTGGCCGATATTTTGTTTCATACATAATTGAGTAATACCACTATATCATAATAAAATAAAATTACAATAATTTCCTATACAGTTTGTGTTTTATTCAAAATAAACATCGGCCCTTGAAATTTTAACCACCCTTTATATAGTTTGGAGTTTTAAACTGGCATTTGTTTGTACGTGAATGGATGGATTTAATATATTGCAAAAAGAGAATGAAAATTCCATAAATGTGGTCTACATCCAAAACTTAATTTTATTGATCCTGCGCTGAAAAAATATTTACGTGATATTAAGGATTACGCAAGCTAAATTTTACTATGCGCAATTTTTTACAAAATTTATAAGGAATTTAGGATACAAATTTTGGAAATTTGTGTCCGTTAAAGCCATATGTCTTTAAACTAAGACCTATTTTTCTTAAAGTAACGAACCCCATTTTGTGATTTAAGAAAATCGTTCTTAAATTAACTCAAATATTGAATGTTTAGATTTAAGATAATAACGTTTCAAATACAGGCTAAGACTTATTTGGAGGATTTAGTATCTTTGGTTTAAAGTTTTTTTGGAATTAAAAAAAAAACAAGCAAGGACAATCTAAAGTCGGGCTGTGCCGACTATATTATACCCTGCACCACTTTGTAGATCTAAATTTTCGATACCATATCACATCGGTCAAATGTGTTGGGGGCTATATATAAAGGTTTGTCCCAAATACATACATTTAAATATCACTCGATCTGGAAGAATTTGATAGACTTCTACAAAATCTATAGACTCAAAATTTAAGCCGGCTAATGCACTAGGGTGGAACACAATGTTTGTAAAAAATGTGGGAAACGTTTAAATCTGAAGCAATTTTAAGGAAACTTCGAAAAAGTTTATTTATGGTTTATCGCTCGATATATATGTATTAGAAGTTTAGGAAAATTAGAGCCATTTTTACAACTTTTCGACTAAGCAGTGGCGATTTTACAAGGAAAATGTTGGTATTTTGACCATTTTTGTCGAAATCAGAAAAACATATATATGGGAGCTATATCTAAATCTGAACCGATTTCAACCAAATTTGGCACGCCTAGCAACAAGGCTAATTCTACTCCCTGTGCAAATCGGAGTTAAAATTGGTCTCTGTGGTCATATGGGTGTAAATCGGGCGAAATCTATATATGGGAGATATATCTAAATCTGTGGTCATATGAGTGTAAATCGGGCGAAAGCTATATATGGGAGCTATATCTAAATCTGAACCGATTTCAACCATATTTGGCACGCATAGCTACAATGCTATTTCTACTCCCTGTGGAAAATTTCAACCAAATTGGGGTAAAACTCTGGCTTCTGGGACCGTATTAGTCCATATCGGGCGAAAGATATATATGGGAGCTATATCTAAATCTGAACCGATTTCAATAAAATTTGGCACACTTGAGTATAGTACTAGTTGTTTTTCTTGTGCAAAATTTTAAGCAAATTAGGGTAAAACTCTGGCTTCTGGGGCCATATAAGTCCATATCGGGCGAAATATATATAGGGGAGCTATATCTAAATCTGAACCGATTTCTTCCAAAATCAATCTGTTCTGAGCCAAAACACATACTTGTGCCAAATTTGAAGTCGATTGGACTAAAACTGCGACCTAGACTTTGATTATAAAAATGTGTTCACGGACAAACGGACAGACGGACATCGCTATATCGACTCAGGAGCCCACCCTGAGCATTTTTGCCAAAAATACCATGTGTCTATCTCGTCTCCTTCTGGGTGTTGCAAACACATGCACTAACTTATAATACCCAGTTCCACAGTGTGGAGCAGGGTATAAAAAAACAAGTGTATACGGCCGTAAGTTCGGCCAGGCCGAATCTTATGTACCGTCCACCATGGATAGCGTAGAAACTTCTACGAAAGACTGACATCTAGAATCGAATTACCGGGGTTGTGGTCATACTTCCCGATGGCAAGGTATCTAAAAACTTCTTAACTTCGTCTTCTAAATTGTAAGTTAGTCCATACGTGGTATATTTAAGACAAAAAAGCCATATATAGGTAACCGATATGGACTTTTGCGCAGTAATTAGAAAGCCAGAATTAATATATGGGCGTCGCTTTATATGGGTGCTATATACAATTATGAACCGATATGCACAAATTTTTGTGTGATTGGGGATCGGTTTATCTGAGGGCTATATATAACTATAGACCGATATTGACCTACTTAAGCATGGTTGTTAATGTCCCTATACTAGCACAATGTACCAAATTTTAACTGAATCGGATGAAATTTGCTCCTCCAAGAGGCTTTAAAACCAAAGTTGGAGATCAGTTTATATGGGGTCTATATATGATTATGGACCGATATGAACCACGTTTTGCATGATTGTTAGATACTATATACGTACACCATGTACTAAGTTTCAACCAGATCGGATGAAATTTGCTTCTCTGAGAGGCTCAGCAAGCCAAATCTGGGGGATCGGTTTATATGGGGGCTATACGTAAAAGTGGTCCGAATTGGCCCATTTGCAATACCATCTTATTTCGTTCGGAAGTTAGCATGATTTCAACAGACGGACGGACGGACATGCTCAGAATTTCACCACCACCAAGAATAAACTTTATGGAGTCTTATAAAACTTAGGTTGTTTTAGGCAGTCTATTCTACATAATCGTAAAATGACAGTATGTGAACATGTTTTTCTCTACTTGTATGTTAGGTACAGTGGCAGCCAGATATTTCAGGCTCACTTAGACTATTCAGTCCATTGTGATACGACCGTATTGAACTTCTCTCTTATCACTTAGTGCTGCCCGATTCAATGACAAGGGACCTCCTTTTTATAGCCGAGTCCGAACGTCGTTTAACATTACTATGAAATCACTTAGAGAAGCTTTGAAACACTCAGAAATATCACCAGCATTACCGAGTGTAATAGCCAGTCGGAATTTCGTACATATTCACTGAAAATCCTTACAACCTAGCACGTGTATGCAAAAATAGAGCATAGGTAATTCGTTGTTATCCTCATTGTCCTTCCAAATATGCTCAATTTGAATATGGCTATGAGTACTACTTTGTTGTGTTTGTTTAGTCACTTTTTTCATCTCCTGTGTCCGTTTGTGTTCTGTATTTTCTTCAAAATCATAGCACAGATTGGGGTGATTTCGTCGTTATTTTTCGTTTATTCTTCCATATCTGGACGTTATTATAATTTGTTTTTATCATAAACATATTTGAACTTGAAGCAGCAAATCTACTTTATAGAAAATGTCAAAAACTTCAAAGAAAAGAACGAAATTGTACACACACAATGCCAGCCAGGAATTTTTCTGTTATGTACCACGTAAGCCGATGGCAGGAGGGGGGAAATACACACGCGCGCTTCTTGATTTCTCAAAATGAAAAAATCTTCACATGAATGAGTTTCAGATATTTTCCTGTACGAAATTCAATGCATAGGCTATTGTGGACAGTGGACGCTAGCTGGTTATTAAGGTGTAAAAATTATGTGTTTGGAACTCCAGTTTTATAACAAAATATTTTTGAGTGCAAGCATATAATGTTCATAAACTAGCATAACATGTTTGGGACATATATGTTAATATGTTAGAACATATTATGTTTGGGACATAAAATGTTTGTAAATACAATATGATTGGATGCATACATATATTAATTTAGAAATAGCCTATAAACATATATGTGTTTAGAAACAGAGACCTAGAGAGTATGCTGCAAGTGAAAGAATGGAAGTAACCAATTGCCGCCTTAAAAATATAAATTCACAAAGAAAATTTCATTAAAATTGTTTTCTACGAGTATATGCCCAGCAAAAAAAGCATCGCCAAAAAAGTAGTGAAAATGTTCTTTTTGGATGCGGAAGTGGTGCAAAATTGGCGTAGAAGCGATAAATGGGCTTGTCATAGGACGGATATCCACCATTTCAACAGCAGTTGCACTGAATTTGAATCACATTTTAGGATGTGATCTGAATTCAGTGTTTTGGATGTGAATTAAAAAATCTTGTGATATTTAAATAATTTTTATAATTTTTAAATAATTATAAATAATTTTTATATGGCCCACTTAGACCTGTGAGGAAATCCAACCCAAGTGATTGGATGCACCACTTATCAATCCGCATAGCGTGCGAGAAAAGGGATATGGCTGATAGATCCTTTATGGAGAGTAGATCTGCCCGGAACTGGAGAATTTATAGCAAATACAGAAATAAGGCCAAATCTGTAATTCGTAAGCGAAGGAATCTGTTTTATCTGAGTACTTTGCAATCATCGTCCCAGGCAGGTTTGTGGAAGAAATTTGGAAGTATGGGTATTACAGGTAGTAATTGCATGGGAGTTGACCATTTGGATGTGGAGGGATGTAATGGGCATTTTATATTAGAGGTTAATGTGTGGGATAGTTTGAACAGAATCAGATCTAAGGCAATAGGAGCTGATGGAATATCCATTAGATTCTTGAAATTAATATATCCTTCAATTTATCGACATCTGGTATTCTTATATAATACTATATTGATGACTTCCAATCACATTATAGGGGTGTAATCTGAATTCAGTGTTTTGGAAGTGAATTAAAACATTTTGTGATATTTAAATAATTTTTATAATTTTTAAATAATTATAAATAATTTTTATAATTTAAAACTTTTTATAATCAAATAATTTTTATAATTTAATAATTTTTATAATTAAATAAGTTTTATAATTAAATACGATTTTTAATGCATTATAACGGTTGCCTGAATCGTTTGAAGTCAAATATTTTTAAAAATTCGAAATTTTTCTAAAATATATTTAGCATTCTTATCCACAATTTAAATAATTTGCTCCATTTTATTAATTCTCATTCTGTTTTTAATTTATTTGGAACAAAAAAAGTTAAAATTACCCATTACAAATATTAACAAGTATATACAGCAGTAAGTTCGGCCCGGCCGAATCTTAAATACCCACCACCATGAACCAAATATTAGGGTTTCCTTTGAAATTTCAGGAGGGCTTGAAGACACTTCCCGAAGATAAATTTAAAGATTTCACCTATGTGGACTATATCAGATTCTGGATTTATAAGAACCATTTTTGTTTGAGTTTTAGAGGAATCATTAACATCTATTGTAAGTGTGCAAGAAAATTATAAAATAACGTCTTAATTTGAAATCTTAAATCTGTGGAAGTAAAATCTGGAAATTTTACATTGAATTTCAAGCAATTTTCATGATCAGTGCGCCTTCTACACCGTCAAGAAGTGAAGTCGGTCTATATGGAGGCATTATCAAATGGACCGATAAAAACTTAATCCGATACACGTTTTTGTGAGCCTAAAATATCAGAATATTTACAAATTCAGGCAAATCAGATAAAAACTACGGTTTCTAGAAACCCAAGGAGTTAAATCGGGAGATCGTTCTTATGGGGGCTATACTAAAATATGGACCGATACTCACCGTTTTCGGCACACCTCTTTATGACCCGAAAATACCTCTAGATTTCCAATTTCAGGCAAATAGGATAAAAACTTCGGATTCTAGAAGCCCAAGAAGTAAAATCGGGAAATCGGTCTATATGGGGGCTATACCAAAATATGGACCGATACTCACCATTTTCGGCACACCTCTTATGGTCCTAAAATACCTCTAGATATCCAATTTCAGACAAATTGGATGGAAACTACGGTTTCTATAAGCCCAAGACCCAAAATCGGGAGGTCGTTTTATATGGGGACCATACCAAAACATGGACCGATACTCACAATTTTTGGCACACGTATTTGTGGTCCTACAATACCTCTAGACTTCCAATTTCAGGTAAATTGAATAAAAACCGCGGTTTCTATAAGCCCAAAAAGTAAAATCGGGAGATCGGTCTATATGGGGACTATACCAAAACATGAACCGATACTCACCATTTTTGGCACACCTCTTTATGGTCATAAAATACCTCTAGATTTCAAATTTCAGGTAAATTGGATAAAAACTACGATTTCTATAAGCCCAAGACCCAAAATCGGGAGGTCGGTTTATATGGGGACTATATCAAAACTTGGACCGATATAGCCCATCTTCGAACTTGACCTGCCTGCAGACAAAAGACGAGTTTGTGCAAAATTTCAGCACGATTGCTTCATTATTGTAGACTGTAGCGTGATTACAACAGACAGACAGACGGACAGACGGACAGACAGACGGACATCGTTATATCGTCTTAGAATTTCTCCCTGATCAAGAATATATATACTTTATATAGTCGGAAATCGATATTTCGATGTGTTACAAACGGAATGACAAACTTATTATACCCCCGTCACCATTCTATGGTGGTGGGTATAAAAAGCGAGTTATAAACAAGTATATGCGGCCGTAAGTTCGGCCAGGCCGAATCTTATGTACACGGCTGAAAAAGGCTGTTTTTCATATGTTTGGCTATAAACATTATATGTTTGGAACACAAATTTTTAAACACAATATTTTTGAGTGCAAGCATATAATGTTCATAAACTAGCATAACATGTTTGGGACATATATGTTAATATATTAGAACATATTATGTTTGGGACATAAAATGTTTGTAAATATAATATGCTTGGATGCAAACATATATTAATTTAGAAATAGCCTATAAACATATATGTGTTTAGTAGCTTGGAGCGCTATTTAACAGGGAGCGATATTGAATTAAGTTGGTGGTTGTTGCTTGTTATTACAAAATTAACATTTTATTTTTCCTTGGGCAATTGATCAGCTACTTCTTTGATCCTTACAAACTGTGTGGTCCGCTGTTCGAATCCCCGTCCGGCAAAAGGTAAAATTAAAATAAAAAAAAATCATACAATTGAATAATTTCTTCTACAATGTTTGTATTACAGAAAAAGGTGCTAAGAACTAAAAAATCTCGTGGAAGTGAGAAAGATGTGGGGGAATATACAATTGGGCAGAAACAACATTTTGAGCATTCAGGTCGAAAACCTATGTTGTTAGCACCTATATTACCTGTTTATTTTCATAATTCGTTATGATTGTAAATATATAAATAAATAAATAAAATTTTGAGCACAATATTGTTTGGGAGATTTTTTTTTAAGCATATAATATTTTTGGGTGCAAAATGCTTCCAAACATATTATATGTTCACATAATAACATATTGTTTTTTGGAAGACAACATTATTGAATTTGGATGCAAAAATACAAAATGTTTGGAACTTAGACTACCCAAACATATATTGTTTAGACCAACATGCTTTCAAACATATTATATATTGGAAGAGATCAAACATATAAATGTTTGGGCAATAGCCAAAAATGTATATGCTTGAAGCAAAATATGTTTGGGAGTATATGTTACAGAAGCGATTTTTTGTGAGCGTGTACCCTCCACCATGGATTGCGTAGAAACTTCTACTAAAGACTGTCATCCACAATCGAATTACTTGGATTGCGGTAAAACTTGCCGATGGCAAGGTATCTTAAAACTTCTTAACACCGTCTTCTCAATGGTAAGTTAGTCCATACATATTAAACTAAGAAAATGGCCGATTAAATACGTATATAATTCAGGTTGACAACATTTTCTATAGAAATAAAATTTTGACATTTTCTGTAGAAATAAAATTTTTACAAAATATGTATAGAAATATATATCTTGACAAAATTTTGTATAGTAATAAAATGTTGACAAAATTTTCTATAGAAATTAAATCTTGACAAAATTTTGTATAGTAATAAAATGTTGACAAAATTTTCTATAGAAATAAATTTTTGGTAGATTATTTTTGGGGATCGGTTATATATAACTATAAACCGATATGGACGAATTTTGGCATGGTTGTTAGCGGCCATATACTAGCGCAATATACTAAATTTCAACTGGATCGGATGAAATTTGCTTCTCTTAGAGGCTCCGCAAGCCAAATCTGGGGATCCGTTTATATGGGGGCTATATATAATTATGGACCGGTGTGGACCAATTTTTGCATGGTTGTTAGAGACCATATACTAACACCATATACCAAATTTCAGCCGGATCGGATAAATTTTGCTCCTACAAGAGTCTCCGCAAGTCAAATCTGAGCGTCGGTTTATAAGGAGGCTATACGTAAAAGTGATCCGATATGGCCCATTTGCAATGCCAACCGACCTACATCAATAACAACTACACCCTCAAAAAAAATCGCTTCTCTAATATATGTTCCAAACATATTTTGCAGGAAGCACATATATTATTGGATACTGCCGAAAGATTAATATGTTTGTTTTATGTGAACATATTATATGTTTGGAAGCATTTTGAGCCCAAAAATATTATATACTTGGAAGAATTTTCCCCAAAGAAGATTGTGCTCATTCCCTAACATAATTTTCACTTCCACGAAATTTTGAGTTCTTGGTACCGTTTTCTATAATACAAATAATGTTGAAGAAATTATTTAATTTTATAAATTTTTTTAAATTTTACCATTCGCCTGTACGGAGAATCGAACCGAGGACCATACAGTTTGTAAGCCAACAAACTATCCACTGGGCTACGTAGCAGTTATAGTCACCAGTAGACAATTATCGTTATAAGTTACATTTATATAGCATAGTTTGCAGCGCCCACGAGCCCTTGCAAACATAACATTATTTAAAAAAACATACATTTATTGGCCACGTGGAACAGTGGTTAGCATGTCTGCCTTGCAAAGGATCGTGGGTTCAATTCCTGTTCCGACCGAACCAATTTTTTTATACCCACCACCATAGAATGGTGACGGGGGTATAATAAGTTTGTCATTCCGATTGTAACACATCGAAATATCGATTTCCGACTATATAAAGTATATATATTCTTGATCAGGGAGAAATTCTAAGACGATATAACGATGTCCGTCTGTCTGTCTGTCTGTTGTAATCACGCTACAGTCTACAATAATGAAGCAATCGTGCTGAAATTTTGCACAAACTCGTCTTTTGTCTGCAGGCAGGTCAAGTTCGAAGATGGGCTATATCGGTCCAAGTTTTGATATCGCCCCCTAATATAAAGCGACCTCCCGATTTTGGGTCTTGGGCTTATAGAAATCGTAGTTTTTATCCAATTTATCTGAAATTTGAAATCTAGAGGTATTTTATGACCATAAAGAGGTGTGCCAAAAATGGTGAGTATCGGTCCATGTTTTGGTATAGTCCCCATATAGACCGATCTCCCGATTTTACTTCTTGGGCTTATAGAAACCGCAGTTTTTATTCAATTTACCTGAAATTGGAAGTCTAGAGGTATTGTAGGACCACAAATACGTGTGCCAAAAATTGTGAGTATCCGTCCATATTTTGGTATAGCCCCCATATAGAGGGATCTCCCGATTTGGGGTCTTGGGCTTATAGAAACCGTAGTTTTTACCCAACTTGTCTGAAATTGGAAATCTAGAGGTATTTTAGAACCATAAAGAGGTGTGCCGAAAATGGTGAGTATCGGTCCATATATTGGTGTAGCCCCCATATAGACCGATTTCCCGATTTTACTTCTTGGGCTTCTAGAATCCGAAGTTTTTATCCTATTTGCCTGAAATTGGAAATCTACAGGTATTTTCGGGTCATAAAGAGGTGTGCCGAAAACGGTGAGTATCGGTCCATATTTTAGTATAGCCCCCATAAAAACGATCTCCCGATTTAACTCCTTGGGTTTCTAGAAACCGTAGTTTTTATCTGATTTGCCTGAAATTGTAAATATTCTGGTATTTTAGGCTCACAAAAACGTGTATCGGATTAAGTTTTTATCGGCCCATTTGGTAATGCCTCCATATAGACCGACTTCACTTCTTGAGGGTGTAGAAGGCGCACTGATCATGAAAATTGCTTGAAACTCAATGTAAAATTTCCAGATTTTACTTCTACAGATTTAAGATTTCAAATCAAGACATTATTTTATAATTTTCTTGCACACTCACAAGAGATGTTGATGGTTCCTCTAAAACTCAAACAAAAATGGTTCTTATAAATCCAGAATCTAATATAGTCCTCATAGGTGAAATCTTTAAATTTATCTTCGGGAAGTGTCCTCAAGTCCTCAAGCCCTCCTGAAATTTCAAAAGAACCCCTAATATTTGGTTCATGGTGGTGGGTATTTAAGATTCGGCCCGGCCGAACTTACTGCTGTATATACTTGTTTTTTGTAATTTAGACATTTATACTATATTAAATTTTTATAATGAAACTTCGAAATGTGGGTTATTAAAGATTTACAGTCAGAAACAGTGCTTGATATGAACGAAAAGGCTTTTGAATAAAATATTATTATTTTTTGCAAAAATAACAATTTTATAACAAAAAACTGTTTTTGGTATAAAAGATTGAAATTTTGGAAGAAAATCAAAAACTCTAACAAAAGAAGAGTATAAACATACATAAATAATTTTATAATGTACACATAAATTTATTTAGGCATGGACCGTTTTTTACTAGCATTTAACACCATTTTAAATGCCTTTAGGTTAGGTTAGGTCTCCTCTCAAGGCGAAAACACATGCTGTTTTTTCAAATCTCTATGCTCTTGGTTCCGAATGTCTCTTTACTCCGAATACTCATTCTAATATTCAAATTAAATAATATTTAAAAAATATATTTAAAAAAAAATGGTGTTGGTCGAAGCAGGGATCGAACCCAGGACCCCTGTCACGCAAGGCGGACGACCAACCACTGCTCCACGCTGCCAACAAATGTATGTTTAACAATGTTATGTTGTTAAACAATGTTATGTTTGCATCGGCTCGTGGGCGCCGCAAGCTATACTATATAAATATAACTTATAACGATAATTATCTCTTGATGACCATAACAGCTAAGTAGCCCAGTGGTTAGTGTGCTGGCTTACAAACTGTGTGGTCCGCTGTTCGAGTCCCCGTCCGGCAAAAGGTAAAATTGAAAAAAAAAATTATAAAATTTAATAATTTCTTCTACAATGTTTGTATTACAGAAAAAGGTGCTAAGAACTAAAAAACTCATGGAAGTGAAAAAAATGTGAGGCAATATACAATTAGACAGAAAAAAGATTTTGAGCAGAATATTCTTTGGGAGAAAATTCTTCTCAGCATATAATATTTGTTGGTCCAAAATGCCTCCAAACATATTATATGTTCACATAATAACATATAGTTTTTTGGAAGACAACATTATTGAATTTGGATGGAAAAATACAAAATGTTTGGAACTTAGACTACCCAAACATATTATATTGTTTAGACCAATATGCTTTCAAACATATTATATATTGGAAGAAATCAAACATATAAATGTTTGGGCAATACCCAAAAATGTATATGCTTGAAGCAAAATATGTTTGGGAGTATATGTTACAGAAGCGATTTTTTTTGAGGGTGTAGGAACATTTGTTATACCCTGCGCCACACTGTGGAACAGGGTATTATAAGTTAGTGCATATGTTTGTAACACCCACACGGATGAAAAAGACTGTTTTTCATATGTTTGGCTATAAACATTATATGTTTGGAACACAGATTTTTAAACACAATATTTTTGAGTGCAAGCATATAATGTTCATAAACTAGCATAACATGTTTGGGACATATATGTTAATATGTTAGAACATATTATGTTTGGGACATAAAATGTTTTTAAATATAATATGCTTGGATGCAAACATATATTAATTTAGAAATAGCCTATAAACATATATGTGTTTAGTAGCTTGGAGCGCTATTTAACAGGGAGCGATATTGAATTAAGTTAGTGGTTGTTGCTTGTTATTACAAAATTAATATTTTATTTTTCCTTGGGCAATTGATCAGCTACTTCTTTGATCCTTACAAACTGTGTGGTCCGCTGTTCGAATCCCCGTCCGGCAAAAGGTAAAATTAAAATAAAAAAATCATACAATTGAATAATTTCTTCTACAATGTTTGTATTACAGAAAAAGGTGCTAAGAACTAAAAAATCTCGTGGAAGTGAGAAAGATGTGGGGGAATATACAATTGGGCAGAAACAAAATTTTGAGCATTCAGGTCGAAAACCTATGTTGTTAGCACCTATATTACCTGTTTATTTTCATAATTCATTATGATTGTAAATATATAAATAAATAAATAAAATTTTGAGCACAATATTGTTTTGGAGAATTTTTTTAAGCATATAATATTTTTGGGTGCAAAATGCTTCCAAACATATTATATGTTCACATAATAACATATTGTTTTTTGGAAGACAACATTATTGAATTTGGATGCAAAAATACAAAATGTTTGGAACTTAGACTACCCAAACATATATTGTTTAGACCAATATGCTTTCAAACATATTATATATTGGAAGAGATCAAACATATAAATGTTTGGGCAATACCCAAAAATGTATATGCTTGAAGCAAAATATGTTTGGGAGTATATGTTACAGAAGCGATTTTTTGTGAGCGTGCAGAAGGAGACGAGATAGACACATGGTGTCTTTGGCAATAATGCTCATATAGCTCCCATATATATATCTTTCGCCCGATATGCACTAATATGGACCCAGCAGCCAGAGTTTTATACCGATTTGCTTGAAATTTTGTACAAAAATAACACTTAGTCGTATAGTCAAGTGTGCAAAATTTGATTGAGATCGGTTCCGATTTAGATATAGCTTATTATTATCGGGCGAAAGATATTAGTCCATATCTTTCGCCCGATATGGACTAATATTGTCCTAAAATCCAGAGTTTTGACCCAATTTGGTTGAAATTTTGCACAGGTAGTAGATTTAGCATTGTAGCTATGCGTGCCAAATTTGGTTGAAATCGATTAGATATAGCTCCCATATATATCTTTCGCCCGATATGCACTTATATGGACCCAGAAGCCAGAGTTTTATCCCGATTAGCTTGAAATTTTGCACAAGGAGTACTACTGGTAGTATAGTCATGTGTGCTAAATTTGAGTGAAATCGGTTCAGACTTAGATATAGCTTCCATATATATTTTTCACCCAATATGGACTTATATGGCCCCAGAAGCCAGAGTTTTGGCCCAATTTGGTTGAAATTTTGCACTAGGAGTACAATTAGTAATATAGTCATGTGTGCCAAATATGATAGAAATCGGTTCAGATTTAGATATAGCTCCCATAATATGTTTTTCTGATTTCGACAAAAATGGTCAAAATACCAACATTTTCCTTGTTAAATCGCCACTGTTTAGTCGAAAGGTTGTAAAACTGACTCTAGTTTTCCTAAACTTCTAATACATATATATCGAGCGATAAATCATAAATACACTTTTGCGAAATTGCCTCAAAATTCATATTTAAATGTTTCCTATATTTTTTTACTAACATTGTGTTCCACCTCAGCGCATTAGCCGACTTAAATGTAAAATCTATAAGTATTGCAGAACTTTGTACAGATCTGCTCAGATATACAGAATATATGTGTATGGATTCATATAGCATATATAGTCTAATGTGTTCGACGGATTTGATATGGTATCGAAAATGTGGACTTACAAAGTGGTGAAGGGTATAATATAGTCGGCCCAGCCCGACTTTAGACTTTCCTTACTTGTTTTTTACTAACATTGTGTTCCACCCTACTGCATTAGCCGACTTAAATATTGAGTCTATAGATTTTGTAAAAGTCTATCAAATTCTGTCCAAATCGAGTGATATTTAAATGTATGAATTTGGGACAAACCTTTATATATAGCACCAAACACATTTGACGGATGTGATATGGTATCGAAAATTTAGATCTACAAAGTGGTGCAGGGTATAATATAGTCGGCCCCGTCCGACTTTAGACTTTCCTTGCTTGTTTTTAATTTAACAAAAGTTGATATTCATATTTTTGTCCTTTGCAGAGGACAATACTTATACCCATCACCCTAGAATAGTATTGGGGGTGTAACACGTTTACAATTTTGTTTGTAAAATATCGAAATATTGCTTTCCGACTATTTAAAGTACATATAGCCTGGCCGACTATCTGTCTGTTGTAATCTATACTCCTAAATAAGAGTTTTCTTTTCCAAGGAACGAAATTTTAGATAAGCGGAAAATTCTTTTGAAATCAAATAAAAAGTTGAATCGTTTAATCGTTTACCATAAACTCAAGTTTAATTGCTCTTAAAGAGAACACTTTAAAATACAGGGGAATTTCGTTTGTCTAAAATTTCGTTGCTGTGGAATGTATTTTGCTACCTGGTTCCATGCTTAGCTCATTGACAAGGGATCTCTTTGTATACACACACATTTTTTTCTGATTCAATCACGAAAGTAATTGATCCAATTGAGTTTTTAATTTAAGTAAAGTACTTATTAAAATTCCATATATAGTACCATTTAGCCCACATATAGAGCAATCTCGAAATTTGACTTCTTGCAAGTATGAAAAATGGTGGTAGATATTCAAGATACAGCCCGGCCGAAATTTTGACCTTTTGTACTTTGTTTATTGTAATATTATTTTGTGTAAACGAATTATTATTATTTTTAGAAAATTTTAAATAGACAGTATTAGTTTCTTCACTTGTTAAAGAAAATTTTGTAGTTTGAAGGAAACAATTGGAGTTCCAAACAAGTATATACATAAGTAAGTTCGTCCAGGCCGAATCTTAAATACCCACCACCATGAATCAAATATTATAGTTTCCTTTTAAATTTGGGGTTTGATGACATACGAGTATATTCTCCCAAGCAAAGCAGTTCAATCAGGACACATCCCGAAGGTAAAAATAAAGATTTTACCTATTAAGACTATATCAGATTCTCTATTTATAAGAACCATTTTTGTTTGAGTTTTAGAGATGTTAACTCTTGTAAGTGTGCAAGAAAATGATGAAATAACGCCTTGATTTGAAATCTAAAATATGTAGATTTTCACCCCCATTATTTAAATGATTACGAGTAGTAAAAATGTTCATGATCAGTGAGCCTTCTAAACCCTTAAGAAGTGAAATCGGCCTTACCAAATGGACCGAAAAGAACTAAATCCGATATACGATTTTGTGAGTCTAAAATACTAGTATATTTATAATTTCAGGCAAATTGGATAAAAACTACGTTTTGTAGAAACCCAAGAAGTTGAATCGGAAGATCGATCTTATGGGAGCTATACTTAAATATGGACCGATACTCAACGTTTTCGGCACACCTCTTTATAGTTCTAAAATACTTCTACTTTTTACAATATCAAGCAAATTGCATAAAAACTACGGTTTCTAGAATCCCAAATAATAAAATAATTTTTTGCACACCTATTTATAATCCTGAAAACCTCCAGATTTTCAATTTCAGGCGAACTGAACAATAACTAAGGTTTCTACAAGCCCAAAAGGTAAAATCGGGAGATCGGTAGATATGGGGGCTATACTAAATACACGCCTTTTTCGGCACACGTATTTGTGGTCCTACAATACCTCTAGATTTCCAATTTCACGCAAATTGGATAAAAATTACGGTTTCTATAAGCTCAAGAAGTAAAAAAAGGAGATCGGTCTATATGGGGGATATATCAAAACATGGACCTAAACTCATTATTATGAGCATACCTTTTTATGGTCCTAAAATACCTTTAAATTTCCAGTTTCAAGCAAATTGGATAAAAACTACGATTTCTGTAAGCCCAAGAAGTAAACTCGGGAGATCGGTCTATATACACTGTTAGAAAAATATGTTTTTCATATGTTCCGATATAAACAAAATATGTTTCGGGCAAAATTTTAAAACACAATATATTTAAGTGCAAACATGCAATGTTCCTAAACTAACACTAAATGTTTGGGACATCTATGTTAATATGTTAGAATATATTATGTTTGGGGCATGAATGTTTCATAAAAATCATATGTGTGAATGCAAACATATATAAATTTACAAATTTCGACTAAACATACATATGTTGTGATATTTTATTCAAAGCGACAGAGAGAGTATAAAGAAAGAAATAGAGATGGAGAGTTGACGATAGATATCAACATAACACAGCGAAAGAGTCAAAAGAGAACAATTTCTGTGAAACTGCTTGTATGTTGTTTCGAAAAACTGTTTTATGATGCCAAAAATTTGATATGCTTAAGTCTAAATATTATTTAATTTGAATAAAGAGAATAGACATTCGGAACCAAGAGAATAGACATTTGAAAAACAAACAGCATATGTTTCCGATTTGAGAGCAGCATTTTATGTATGTGAGGACATGTGTTTTGTTTATCATTTTGGCATTATGGTGCCAAAATGATAAATATGGTTTCTTGGTTCGTTAAAAGAAATCAGGGGTCTTCATAAAAATAACGAAAGGGCACTATACTCTTTATAGAGTTGGGACAGTAAAATGAAAAAAGGAGGAAATAGTGAAAAATTACACAGTAAAATTTATAAAAACAAAGTTTAGTTCCTCTTTATTAATAAGTAGTCCACGGGGAGTTGACGGACACCTTCAAATATAAAAGCGGGCATTAAGTTCGAGTTTTGCAGCTAAAACAATTTAAAAAGTTTATTTTCTTTAAAATGAATTATTAATGAAAAATAAAAGACATTTTAGAGCGATGGTGTTAAATGCTAGTAAAAAAACTGTTCACGCCTAAATAAATTTATGTTTATATTATAAAATTATTTATGTATGTTTATACTCGACTCCACGTTCTTCTTTTGTTAGAGTTTTTGAATTCCTTCCAAATTTTAAAGTTTTGTACAAAAAACAGTTTTTTGTTACAAAATTGTTATTTTTGCAATAAAAAAAAAATAATATTTTATCCAAAAATCAGTCAATTTCGTTTATATCAAGCACTGTTACTGACTATAAATCTTTAATAACCCACATTTCGAAGTTTCATTATAAAAATTTAATATAGTATAAATATAACTGTGTAAATTAAAAAAAAATCGGTCGTAGCAGGGATTGAACCCACGACCCCTTTGCATGCAAGGCAGACATGCTAACCGCTGCTCCACGTGGCAAACAAATGTATGTTTCTGTTAAATAATGTTATGTTTGCATGGGCTCGTGGGCGCTGCAAACTATGCTATATAAATGTAACTTATAACGATAATTATCTACTGGTGACTATAACAGCTACGTAGCCCAGTGGATAGTGTGTTGGCTTACAAACTGTATGGTCCTCGGTTCGATTCTCCGTGCAGGCGAAAGGTAAAATTTAAAAAAATTATAAAAGTGAATAATTTCTTTAACGTTATTTGTATTACAGAAAAAGATGCCAAGAACCAAAATATTTCGTGGAAGTGAAAATTACGAGTATGTTAGGGAATGAGCACAATCTTCTTTGGAAGAATATTCTTCCAAGCATATAATATTTTTGGGCTCAAAATGCTTCCAAACATATAATATGTTCACATAAAACAAACATATTAATGTTTCGGCAGTATCCAATAATATATGTGCTTCCTGCAAAATATGTTTGGAACATATGTTAAAGAAGCGATTTTTTTTGAGGGTGTAGGGGCTATACCAAAACATGAAAACTACGATTTCTGTAAGCCCAAGAAATAAAATCGGGAGATCGGTCTATATAGGGGCTATACCAAAACATGAACCGATACTCACAATTTTTGGCACACCTCGTTATGGTTCTATAATACCTCTAGATTACCAATTTCAGGCAAATTGGATAAAAACTACGGATTCTAGAAGCCCAAGAAATTAAATCGGGAGATCGGTCTATATGGGAACTATACCAAAACATGAACCGATACTCACCATTTTTGGCACACCTCTTTGTGGTCCTAAAATACCTCAAGATTTCCAATTTCAGGCATAGTGGATCAAAACTACGGTTTCTATAAGCCCAAGACCTCAAATCGGGAGATCGGTCTATATGGGAGCTATACCAAAACATTAACCGGTACTCATCATTTTTTGCAACCCTCTTTGTGGTTCTAAAATACCTCTAGATTTCCAATTTCAGGCAAATCCAATAAAAACTACGGATTCTATAAGTCCAAGAAATAAAATCAGGAGATCGTTCTATATGGGGACTATATTAAAACCTGGACCGATATAGCCCATCTTCGAACTTGACCTGCCTGCAGACAGAAGACGAGTTTGTGAAAATTTTCAGCACGATTGCTTCATTATTGAAGACTGTTGCGTGATTACAACACACAGACAGCCAGACAGACAGACGGACATGGTTATATCGTCTTAGAATTTCTCCCTGATCAAGAATATACCTTATATAGTCGGAAATCGATATTTCGATGTGTTACAAACGGAATGACAAACTTATTATACCCCCGTCACCATTCTATGGTGGTGGGTATAATTACAATAATGTCTTTAGTGCCATACGAAGTTCAAGATGGGTACATTTGTAGTAAAATTTACAAATTTAAAGAAATGATAAACTATTTTGTCAAAAGTATGAATTTAGTAAATCTTTATAATTAATTTTTGTATATTTTTTCGGTTTTTAGTTAATTTAACAAACATAATAATTCCATGAACTAAAATAAAATTAAATTGGCTTTAGTGATGTAGAGGGTTCACTTTTTTTGAGTGTACGACTGGCTGCCAGGGCCTCGCTTCTAACACCTAATAGTTTGCTTATTTGGAAAAAGGAAAACCATAAGGAGAAGTTTTCATCAAATATGCCTGAATTTCAGGGATAAAGTTAATTTGGCGTCTTCAATTTTCATAATTTGCATGGTTCAAAAGGTTTGTAACTATTTCATTTGGTTTATTTTTAGAAATATTTTTATATGTGTTTACTGGTGGAGGGTTTTTAAGATGCCTTCTTGTCAAACTTTTTGCCATGTGTATGATACTTACGGCCATTTTCATGTAGCTCCGTTAGGCTTTAACTGGCAGTTAACAGAAAGAAAAATGGAAATATCTTCTCTCCGGTTAAGTTTAACTGAAAAATTTTCAGCAGTTAAGTTTCTAACTGGCATATGGAATATATACGCAAGGTGACAGATATGTAGATATCACGGTTTAAAAGTTCGTTAGCTAACGTAGCACTAACGCAGCTTCATGAAAATGTGGGCTAGTTTACTTATTGATTTAACATTGCTTCATTTTTCTATTCTTTTGGACCACTGTACTTGAGTATTTGGAAAGCGATTTTTCTTATTGCTTTTAGCTATTATTTGTCGTTTGTTTGTTGCTGCTGATGTTCTTGGTATGATAATTTTGTTGATTTTTGCCTTTTTTATTAAATTTTTTTTTCATGATTTCTTTTCAGTTGGGTATGTAATCTGACATGGCATTGTTGGAACTTTCAGTGAGGGTTGTTGATTTTTTTTTTTTTTAATATGAAATAAAATTTATTTATATTTTTTGTATGAGATCCAAGATGTTCCAGTTGACTTGTAGTCCAATATATTCGCTCGTTAGTAATAACCCACTGAAAGAAAACAAGTATATACGGCCGTAAGTTCGGCCAGACCGAAGCTTATGTACCCTCCATCATGGATTGCGTAGAAACTTCTTCTAAACACTGTCATCCACAATCGAATTACTTAAGTTGCGGTAACGCTTGCCGATGCCAAGGTATCTTAAAACGTGGTATATATTATCCATACGTGGTATATATTAAATCAAAAAAGATCGATCCAATACGTATAAAATTCAGTTTGACAAAGTAGACATAACATTTTGACAAAATTTTCTACAGAAATAAAATTTTAACAAAATTTTCTATAGAAATAAAATTTTCACAAAATTTTCTACAGAAATAAAAATTTTGACAAAATTTTCTATAAAAATGAACTTTTGAAAAAAAATATGGTATAGAAATAAAATCTTGGTAGATTATTTTTGGCTCGAGTGGCAACCATGATTATGAACCGAATAAAATTTGAACAAAATTTTCTATAGAAATAAAAATTTGGTTGATTATTTTTGGCTCTAGTGGCAACCATGATTATGAACCGATATGGACCAATTTTTGTGTGGACCAATTTTGGTATGGTTATTAGCGACCATATACTAACACCACGTTCCTAATTTGAACCGGATCGGATGAATTTTGCTCCTCCAAGAGGCTCCGGAGGTCAAATCTGGAGAACGTTTTATATGGGGGCTATATATAATTATGGACCGATATGAACCAATTCTGGCACGGTTGTTAAAGATCATATACTAACACCATGTTCAAGATTACAACCGGATTGAATGAAATTTGCTTCTCTTGGAGACTTCGCAAGCCAAATCTGGGGATCGGCTTATATGGGGGCTATATATAATTATGAACCGATGTGGACCAATTTTTGCATGGTTGTTAGAGACCATATAACAATATCATGTACCAAATTTCAGGCGGATCGGATGCAATTTGCTTCTCTTTGAAGCTCCGCAACCCAAATCTGGGGATCGGTTTATATGGGCGCTATATATAATTATGGACCGATGTGGACCAATTTTTGCACGGTTGTTAGAGACCATATACCAATACCATGTACCAAATTTCAGCCGGATCGGATGCAATTTGCTTCTCTTTGAGGCTCCGCAAGCCAAATCTGGGGATCGGTTTATATGGGGGCTATATATAATTTAGGACCGATGTGGACCAATTTTTGAATAATTGTTAGAGACCATATACCAACACCATGTACCAAATTTCAGCCGGATCGGATGAAATATGCTTCTCTTAGAGGCTCCACAAGCCAAATCTGGGGATCGGTTTATATGGGGGCTATATATAAATAAGGACCGATATGGACCAATTTCTGCATGGTTGTTAGAGACCATATACCAACATCATGTACCAAATTTCAGCCGGATCGGATGAAATTTGCTTCTCTTTGAGGCTCCGCAAGCCAAATCTGGGGATCGGTTTATATGGGGGCTATATATAATTATTGACCGATGTGGACCAATTTTTGCATGATTGTTAGAGACCACATACCAACACCATGTACCAAATTTCAGCCGGATCGGATGAAATATGCTTCTCTTAGAGGCTCCACAAGCCAAATCTGGGGATCGGTTTATATGGGGGCTATATATAATTATGGACCGATGTGGACCAATTTTTGCATGATTGTTAGAGACCGTATACAAACACCATATACCAAATTTCAGCCGGATCGGATGAAATATGGTTCTGTAAGAGGCTCCACAAGCCAAATCTGAGGGTCCCTTTATATGGGGGCTATACGTAAAAGTGGACCGATATGGCCCATTTTCAATACCGTCCGACCTACATCGATAACAACTACTTGTGCCAAGTTTCAAGTCGATAGCTTGTTTCGTTCGGAAGTTAGCGTGATTTCAACAGACGGACGGACGGACGGACGGACGGACGGACATGCTTAGATCGACTCAGAATTTCACCACGACTCAGAATATATATACTTTATGGGGTCTTAGAGCAATATTTCGATGTGTTACAAACGGAATGACAAAGTTAATATACCCCCATCCTATGATGGAGGGTATAAAAAAAAACATGTAAATGGGGACCCATTATAAGATTATTGCCAAGTAAATTCGAATAAAACATAAATAATAAACAAGTATATACAGCAGTAAGTTCGGCCGGGCCGAATCTTAATAACGTCTTGATTTGAAATCTTAAATCTGCAGAAGTAAAATCTGGAAATTTTACATTGAGTTTCAAGCAATTTTCATGATCAGTGCGCCTTCTACACCCTCAAGAAGTGAATCAAATATTATAGTTTCCTTTGAAATTTCAGGGGGAAGATATTCTCCCAAGCAGAGCAGTTCAATCAGACCACTTCCTGAAGATAAATTTATGGATTTTATCTATGAAGACTATACCAGATTCTGGATTTATAAGAACCATTTTTGTTTGAGTTTTAGAGGAATCATTAACATCTCTTGTAAATGCGCAAGAAAATGATGAAATAACCCCCATTATTTAAATGATTACGAGAGTTAAAATCTGGAAATTTCTCATTCAGTTTCAAGCAATTTTCATGATCAGCGTCCTAGAGCGAAAAGGACTTTAATTCGTGACCACCCCAAAAAATTGAATAATCCACCCAAAACCTAAAAAAATTGAAAAACTTCTTTCGCCCATATCTCGTAAACTAAACGTCCTAGAGCGAAAGGACTTTAATTCGTGATCACCCCCGAAAAATTGAAAAACCCACCCAAAACTTAAAAAAAATGAAATTTCCCAGCAAAAAAATTTGGAAGTTCTTCCAAAGGCACAACTTTAAAAGCACTTCTAAAAGATGCACTCCCAATGATGTTCTTTATTTTAACTATCCAGGAAGTTCTTTAAATTCAATTTTTTATAACTTGGTTTTTTCATATTTTTAATGGGTAATTTAAATTTTTTTTTGTTTCAAATAGGTTAAAAACAGAGTAAGAATTCATAAAATGGTACAAATAATTTAAATGTTGTCGAAGAAATGCTAAATCCAATCTGAAAAAATTATGAATTTTTAAAAATATTTGAGGTCAAACGTTTCCAACACGCGTTACAATCCATTAAAAATTATAAAACGTTATAAAAATTATTTATTTGACAAATAATAAGAAAATTTTTTTAATTTACATCCAAAACATTGAACTCGGATCACACATAGCCATTAAGCCATTTAAGTTATCAATTTCAATTGTAACTTAATAATGAATAAATAAATAAATAAATAATCACACATAAAAAAGTGATGCAAATTCAATGCATTGGCTGTTGAAATGGAGGACTTCCGTCCTATGACAAGCCCTTGTTAAATTCATCGCTTCTGCGTCAATTTGCACCACTTCCGGATCCAAAAAGAACATTTTCATTACTTTTTTGGCGACACTTTTTTTGCTGGGTTGTATATGAAATTTTTGCCCATATCCCTTAAATCCACCAAAAACCTAAAAAAAATTAAATTTTTATATGGAAAACTTCTTTTGCTTATATCTCATTAAATATACGTCCTAGAGCGAAAACGACTTTAATTCGTGACCACCCCCAACAAATTGAAAAATCCACCCAAATCTAAATTTTTATATGAAAAACTTCTTTTGCCCATATCTCCTAAACTAAGCGTCCTAGAGCGAAAAGGACTTTAATTCGTGACCACCCCCAAAAAATCCAACCAAAACCTAAAAAAATTTAAATTTTTATATGAAAAACTTCTTTTGTCCATATCTCCTAAACTAAGCGTTCTAGAGCGAGAAGGACTTTAAATCGTGATCACCCCCAAAAAAATGAAAAATCCACCCAAAACCTAAAACAAAACTTGAAATTTCAATATGAAAAACTTCTTTTGCTCATATCTTCTAAACTAAGCTTCCTAGAGCGAAAAGGACTTTAATTTGTGACCACCCCCAAAAAAGTGACAAATCCACCCAAAACCTAAAAAAAATTATTTTTAAATGAAAAACTTCCTTTGCCATATCTCCTAAACTAAGCGTCCTAGAGCGAAAAGGACTTTAATTCGTGACCACACCCAAAAAATGTCAAAATCCACCCAAAACCTAAAAAAACTTAAATTTTTATATGAAAAACTTATTTTGTCCATATCTCCTTAAGTATGCGTCATAGAGCGAAAATGACTTTAATTCGTGACCACCACCAAAAAAAAAAAAAAAAAAATGAAAAATCCATCCAATACCAAAAAAATTTCAATTTTTATATGAAAAACTTCTTTTGCCCATGTCTCCTTAAATATGCGTCCTAGAGCGGAGTAATACAATAAAAATTTAAATTAGTGAAAAAATTTGGTTTTGTATTTTTTTTAATTCATTCATTCAAATGAACTTCCAAGGCACAACTTTTAAAATGATGCACCGGATTCCACAACGAAGTAATTTAAATTAGTTAAAAAATTTGGTTTTGTAGATTTTTTTTATTTCATTCATTGAAATAAACTTTCAAGGCACAACTTTTAAAACGATGCACAGGATTCGGAAACGAAGTACTTCCGTACTTCCACGTTTGCATTACTTCAGGATCACAAGTTGGGGATCCAAACTACTTTTTTTAGATGCTCGTTTTTTTTTGCTGGCCCGTTATGGGTCGACTATCCTTCACAGAACCACAATTTCTGATGTGGTCGATTTTTATATCTGGAGCCACGCAATTATACAGCATCAAATGATCTATGATAAATCTATCATCCCAACTCTTTATATAGAAGCAAGCAAAGGGTTCGTTACATGCAACGCTTTCAGTAGTGGGAACATGATGTTTAATATAGATCCAGGTGGTGTAATTGTTATTAACTCACCGGTTCGATAGTAGCACTATAAATGTGAAGACTACAAGGATGGGAAATTTCCCCGAACTTTTTCAGCATACAAACTCTCTTTCAAACCCAAATGGTTAAATTCAAATATGGCAACTTACAACATATATTTTCTTTTTCATTTTTCTCATTGAAACTGCACAATCGAATTGATTTAAAGCAAAAAACAAAAATTGTAATGCGCATTGGAAGCAAAATCCTAACGATGAGCACGAAGTCAGCAAAATATGGCCGCTTCCGACAGCCATAATTTTATTTAGCACACCTCATTACATGGTTAGATTTTAGATTCAATCAACTTTGTGCTACTTCGCCCATCTCCAGAATATACCTATGAAAGAAAAGTAAAAAAAATGTAAGGCAAAGGGAAGCGGTACCAAACAAAAATGCGAGTATGATGAGGAAGATGGCAGCAATCAGAAGATTTGTGAGACAACAAAGTTTGCCCATGGAAAAATGTATTTCGAAGATTAAATTTTTTCATTAAATTTGTTTTATGAAATTCAACTTTTCTTGGCATCCTTATGGCGCATATCATAGCTGGCCACCACACAAAATGACATCAACACTCTGTTGAAAGTTCTCGTTGTCTTTGTTTTTATGGCAACAAGAATACGCTAAATGTTCATCGTCATTATATTCATTCGTCTAGGGATGCCATTCGGGAAATAATATATATTTTTTAATAATACTAGCCAAACATGCCCCCCTTCGATGTGCCCTCGTGTTATAGATATATATAGTTTTTTTAACTGAGAGACAAGCGGATGAAGTTTTAATATAGGCTATATTAGTCCAGGTTAAGATATAGTCCCAATATAAACCAACATCACATTTAGATTCTAGAGCCTCTTGGAAGATCTCGTTACCGTTGAAATTTCGTACGTTATTTAAGTCTATGCCCTCTAATAACCGTGCAAAAGTAGGTCCATATCTATACTTGCATATAGCCCCCATATAAACCGATCAGCAGATTTGATTTCCGGATCCGCTTAAAGGGTGATACGGTCAAAATTTGGTCAATATAAACTTGACGTATTTCTTTCAATTTTGCATTTAAAAAACCTGAACACCCCTCATTTTGAAGGTGTGTGTGTAGAATGTTGCTCCTATTTTGATTTTGGAATTCACTCTTCAGTTGTCAAAATGCCGTCCAAGCAAGAAGAGCAGCGTATCAAAATTTTGCTCGCGCATCGCGAAAATCCAAGCTACTCGCACGCAAAGCTGGCAAAATCGCTAAAAGTTGCCAAATCAACCGTTACAAATGTAATTAAAGTGTTTGGGGAGCGTTTGTCGACAGCCAGAAAGTCTGGATCGGGGGGAAATCGAAAACCGGAAGCCGCTGAGACGACAAAGAGAGTTGCCGGTAGTTTCAAGCGAAACCCTAACCTCTCTATCCGAGATGCCGCAAATAAGCTGGGTGTATCGTCTACAACCGTGCATCGAGCCAAAAAACGAGCCGGACTATCGACTTACAAGAAGGTAGTGACTCCAAATCGCGATGATAAACAAAATACGATGGCCAAAGCGCGATCCCGGAGGCTGTACACGACGATGCTGACGAAGTTTGACTGCGTGGTAATGGACGACGAAACCTACGTCAAAGCCGACTACAAGCAGCTTCCGGGACAGGAGTTTTATACGGCCAAAGGAAGGGGAAAGGTAGCAGATATTTTCCAGCACATAAAACTGTCAAAGTTCGCAAAGAAATATCTGGTTTGGCAAACCATCTGTACCTATGGCTTAAAAAGCAGCATTTTCATAGCTTCCGGGACTGTCAACCAAGAAATTTACGTGAAAGAGTGTTTGAATAAACGTCTGCTGCCTTTCCTGAAGGAACACGGTTGTTCCGTACTGTTTTGGCCGGATTTGGCATCTTGCCATTACGGTAAAAAGGCCATGGAGTGGTACGCCGCCAACAACGTGCAGTTGGTTCTCAAGGACAAGAACCCTCCCAACACGCCAGAGCTCCGCCCAATTGAGAAATACTGGGCTATTGTCAAGCGGAACCTAAAGAAGACCAAAAAACTGCTAAGGACGAGCAGCAGTTCAAGGCAAACTGGCTTTCTGAGGCGAAGAAGTTGGAAGGTGGCTGTACAAAATCTGATGGCAGGTGTCAAGCGTGAGGCCCGGCAATTCGGATTTGGAAAAGCGAAAGCCTAACTGAATATTTTTCCTGAATTTTATACTAATTGAACTTGAAAAAGAAATTTAATTTAATTTTTTAAATAAACGATTTCACCCATTTACACGCGTTTTCCCTTGACCAAATTTTGACCGTATCGCCCTTTAGAGAAGTACGTTTCATCGTATCCTATTTAAATTTGGTTCGTGATGTTAGTATTATATGCTTTCTAACAACCATGCCAAAAATTGGTCCATATCGGTATATATATAAAGATTTGATTTCCGGAGCCTAAAAAAATTTTTTTCAAAATCCCTAGACTTTTGAAATTCTTCCCCATCGTGTATCCCTGACATCAATCTTCCGAATGATGAGCACGCTGACGAAGATGTTGATGATAATGACGATGACGATGATTCATTGAAAAATAATCCTGATAAATGTTTTCAACAATTACCATTAATGCCTACAAAGGAATACAGAATCGGAGGTGAATAATACGAGAATGCCATTTGGAAATGTTCTTCCATAATTTTCAATGTTGAGCATTGGCTGTCCCATGGTGATTACAGCTCATTCTGGCTTTGTAGTTTGTTTGAATTACTTGCTTTCAAACAAATGTTCAAGAATATCCATCATCATCATCATCATCCAGTTCATAAAACATGGCCACAATCTCTGGTAATTTTTTATGGCCACTTTTATTACAACTACATAGACAACAAAACACACACGTACGCAATGACAACTACTTTTAGAACTCTACTTTAAATTTTGTAAACTTTATTAGGGTGGCAATGTTATTTAATTCTTCTGAGAGGTGGTTACTATATTCACACAGTACAGCTTCTGCGTACCTCCACGCACAATGGGCTTAGTTTTACTACAGAATTGGTAGGCCAATATAAAAATCATTTTCGATGCAGTAATTTTATTTCACTGTTGTCTTAAGTACACAAAAACAAGTATCTACGGCCGTAAGTTCGGCCAGGCCGAAGCTTATGTACCCTGCACCATGGATTGCGTAGAAACTTCTACTGAAGACTCTCATCCACAATCGAATTACTTGGGTTGCGGTAACACTTGCCGATGGCAAGGTATCTTAAAACTTCCTAACACCGTAATATATACCACATAGTATATATTAAACTAAAAAAAGGCCGATTAAATACGTATATAATTAAGTTTAAAGTTTCTATAGAAATAAAATTTTGACAAAATAAAATTTTGACAACATTTTCTATAGAAGTAAAATTTGGAAAAAAATAGAAATAAAATTTGGAAAAAATTTTCTATAGAAATAAAATTTTGACAAAATTTTCTATAGAAATAATATTTGGAAAAAATTTTCTATAGAAATAAAATGTTGACAAAATTTGCTATAAAAATAAAATTTTGACAAAATTTTCTATAGAAATAAAATGTTGACAAAATTTTCTATAGAAATAAAATTTTGACAAAATTTTCTATAGAAATAAAATTTTGACAAAATTTTCTATAGAAGTAACATTTTGACAATGTTTTCTATAAAAATAAAATTTTGGTATTTTTTTTTGGCTCGAGTGATTATGAACCGATATGGACCAATTTTTGTGTGATTGGGGATCGCCTATATATAACTATGGACCGATATGGACCAACTTTGGCATGCATATTAGCGGCCTTATACTAACACCACGTTGCAAATTTCAACCGAATCGGATGAATTTTGCTCCTCCAAGGCTCCGGAGGACAAATCTGGGGATCGATTTATATGGGGGCTTATATATAATTATGGACCGATATGGACCAATTCTTGCATGGTTGTTAGAGACCTTATACTAACACCACGTACCAAATTTCAACCGGATCGGATGAATTTTGCTCCTCTAAGAGGGTCCGGAGGTCAAATCTGGGGATCGCTTTATATGGGGGTATTATATAATTATGGGCCGATGTGGACCAATTTTTGCATGGTCATTAGAGAACATATACCAACACCATGTACCAAATTTCAGCCGGATCGGATTAAATTTGCTTCTCTTTGAAGCTCCGCAAGCCAAATCGGGGGATCGGTTTATATGTGGGCTATATATAATTATGGACCTATGTGGACCAATTTTTGCACGGTTGTTAAAGACCATATAGTAACACCATGTACCAAATTTCAGCCGGATCGGATGAAATTTGGTTCTCTTAGAGGCTCCGCAAGCCAAATCGGGGGATCGGTTTATATGGGGACCGATATGGACCAATTTTTGCAAGGTTGTTAGAGACCATATACTAACACCATGTACCAAATTTCAGCCGGATCGGATTAAATTTGCTTCTCTTAGAGGTTCCACCAGCCAAATTGGAGGGTCCCTATATATGGGGGCTATACGTAAAAGTGGACCGATATGGCCCATTTGCAATACCATCCGACCTACAGCGATAACAACTACTTGTGCCAAGTTTCAAGTCGATAGCTTGTTTCGTTCGGAAGTTAGCGTGATTTCAAAAGACGGACGGACATGCTCAGATCGACTCAGAATTTCACCACGACCCAGAATATATATAGAGCAATATTTCGATGTGTTACAAACGGAATGACAAAGTTAATATACCCCCCCCCCCCCCTCCTTTGGTGGAGGATATAAAAAAGCTTTAAGAGGAAATGAACTAACTCGTGAAAAATTTGAACTATGTTGTAGTTTTTAAGATTTCAACACTGCGTTGTTAAAGTACCCTGCAAAAACAAAAACGTCGCCAAAAAAGTAGTGAACATTTTCTTTTTGCAACATTCGCATAGAAGCTATGAATTTAACGTGGGCTTGTCATAGGACGGATGTTCACCATTTTAACAGTCGTTGCATTGAATTTGCTTCACTTCTTTAGGTGTGATTCGAATTCAGTGATTTGGATGTGAATAAAAAAATTTTGTGATATTTTGCTAAATAAATAATTTCTATTTTTATTTTTTATGCATTCTATCGCTTGTCGGAAACGTTTGCCTTCAAATATTTTCAAAAAATCAAAAATTTTTCTCGAAATTTTCTCCAATGAATTTTGCATTTTTTCGACAAAATTTAAATATTTTGTATCACTCTGTGTCCAGAAAACAAAAAAGTTAAAATTACCCATTAAAAATATGAAAAAAGCGACTTACAAAAAATTGAATTAAAACAACTTCCTGTGTAGTTAAAATAAAGAACATCTTTGGGAGGACATTTTGGAAGTGTTTTTAAAGTCGTACCGTTAGAAGAAGTTTAAATTTTTTTGCTGGGTAGTTCTGTGCAATCGGCGTTTGTAATACAGTTTAGCTAAAAGTTTCTAAAATTATGGTAACTTGTCTACAACTAAGCAAAATTTTCCTTCCTGATGCACTGAAAAAAATATTCGTAGTGAGGCCAAAGATTTCATGTCCTTAAAATACGAATGCGAATATAAATCCTTTTTTTCTTGCACTCAAAATAAGTTTACTTGGATTCACAGATTTTGGCCTTCCTTTAAGAATTTTGGTATTGTATCCGAGCCAAAGATGCAGCTTCTTTAGAGTGAAGACATTTTTCAGCGACCTATTTGGCTTTTAATCTAGGATCAATGAAATTAAAATTATGATACAGATTTCATTTATGGAATTTTAATTCTCTTTTCGCGGTACTAATAAAACTATTCTTGTACAAACAAATGCCAGTTTAAAAATTCAAATTATAACGGATACTTCAAAGTAAAAAGTGTTTTCTTAATTCCAAAACAAAAAAAAAAAAAACAACTTTAAACCAAAGATGCAAAATCCTCAAAATAAGTCTTAGCCTATACATAAAGTGTTTATATCTTAAATCTTAAGATTCAATATTTCAGTTAATTTAAGGACGAATTATTTAAATCAAAAATGTGGGTCTTTACTTTAAGGAAAATTTGCCTTAGTTCAAAGACATATGGCTTTAACGGAGATACGCATATTTCCAAAATTTGTGTCCTAAATTTAATATATTTTTTTTTTAAGAAAAGAGTACAATTTTTTTTATTTTAATTAAAATTTCATTATCTTAAAGAAAATTGTCCTTAATATGTTGTAAATGGTGCATCCTTAAATTTAGGTAGCATAATCTTTAATATCACGTAAATATTTTTTCATACGATTCGGTTGAAATTTGGTAAATGGTGTTAGTATATGGTCTCTAACAACCATGCAAAAATTGGTCCATATCGGTCCATCATTACATATAGCCCCGATATAAACCGATCCCCCGATTTGGCTTGCGGAGCCTCTAAGAGAACCAAATTTCATCCGATCCGGCTGAAATTTGGTACATGGTGTTGGTATATGTTCTCTAATGGCCATGCAAAAATTGGTCCACATCGGCCCATAATTATATATAGCCCCCATATAAACCGATCCCCAGATTTGACCTCCGGAGCCTCTTAGAGGAGCAAAAGTCATCCGATCCGATTGAAATTTGGTCCGTGGTGTTAGTATATTGTCTCTAACAACCATGCCAAAATTGGTCCACATCGGCTTATAATTATATATAGCCCCCATATAAGCCGATCCCCAGATTAGACTTCCGGAGCCTCTTAGAGGAGCAAAATTCATCCGATGCGATTTAAATTTGGAAAGTGGTGTTAGTATAAGGCCGCTAATAACCATGCCAAAATTGGTCCATATCGGTCTGTAGTTATATATAGCCGATCCCCAATCACACAAAAATCCATATAGGTTCATAATCATGGTTGCTACTCGAGCCAAAAATAATCTACCAAAATTTTATTTTTATAAAAAACATTGTCAAAATGTTATTTCTATAGAAAATTTTGTCAAAACTTTATTTCTATAGAAAACTTTGTCAAAATTTTATTACTATAAAAAATTTTGTCAGAATTTTATTTCTATAGAAAATTTTATCCAATTTTTTTTTGTATAGAAAATTTTTTCCTAATTTTACTTCTATAGAAAATGTTGTCAAAATTTTATTTCTATAGAAACTTTAAACTTAATTATATATATATTTAATCGGCCTTCTTTAGTTTAATATATACCACGTATGGACTATGTGGTATATATTACGGTGTTAGGAAGTTTTAAGATACCTTGCCATCGGCAAGTGTTACCGCAACCCAAGTAATTTAATTGTGGAAGTTTCTACGCAATCCGTGGTGAAGGGTACATAAGATTCGGCCTGGCCGAATTTACGGCCGTATATACTTTTTTTATATTGATTCCGAGACAAAGAAACGGAGAACTGAAGCAATGACAAATGTAAGACACAATTCACGTTTTTGCATACCCACCACCATAGAATGGTGATGGGGGTATAATAAGTTTGCCATTCCGTTTGTAACACATCGAAATATCGATTTCCGACTATATAAAGTATATATATTCTTGGTGAGGGAGAAATTCTATGACGATATAACCATGTCCGTCTCTCCGTCTGGCTCCCATATAAACCGACCTCCCGATTTGAGGTCTAAAGGGTGATACGGTCAAAATTTGGTCAAGGGAAAACGCGTGTAAATCGGTAAAATCGTTTATTTAAAAAAATCAAATTAAATTTCTTTTTCAAGTTCAATTAGTATAAAATTCAGGAAAAATATTCAGTTAGGCTTTCGCTTTTCCAAATCCGAATTGCCGGGCCTCACGCTTGACACCTGCCATCAGATTTTGTACAGCCACCTTGTCCACCTTCTTCGCCGCAGAAAGCCAGTTTGCCTTGAACTGCTGCTCGTCCTTAGCAGTTTTTTGGTCTTCTTTAGGTTCCGCTTAACAATAGCCCAGTATTTCTCAATTGGGCGGAGCTCTGGCGTGTTGGGAGGGTTCTTGTCCTTGGGAACCACCTGCACGTTGTTGGCGGCGTACCACTCCATGGCCTTTTTACCGTAATGGCAAGATTCCAAATCCGGCCAAAACAGTACGGAACAACCGTGTTTCTTCAGGAAAGGCAGCAGACGTTTATTCAAACACTCTTTCACGTAAATTTCTTGGTTGACAGTCCCGGAAGCTATGAAAATGCTGCTTTTCAAGCAACAAGTACAGATGGCTTGCCAAACCAGATATTTCTTTGCGAACTTTGACAGTTTTATGTGCTTGAAAATATCTGCTACCTTTTCCCTTCCCTTTGCCGTATAAAACTCCTGTCCCGGAAGCTGCTTGTAGTCGGCTTTGACATAGGTTTCGTCGTCCATTACCACGCAGTCAGACTTCGTCAGCATCGTCGTGTACAGCCTCCGGGATCGCGCTTTGGCCGTCGTATTTTGTTTATCATCGCGATTTGGAGTCACTACCTTCTTGTAGTCGATAGTCCGGCTCGTTTTTTGGCTCGATGCACGGTTGTAGACGATACAGCCAGCTTATTTGCGGCATCTCGGAGAGAGATGTTAGGGTTTCGCTTGAAACTACCGGCAACTCTCTTTGTCGTCTCAGCGGCTTCCGGTTTTCGATCTCCCCCCGATCCAGACTTCCTGGCTGTCGACAAACGTTCCCAAACACTCTAATTACATTTGTAACGGTTGATTTGGCAACTTTTAGCGATTTTGCCAGCTTTGCGTACGAGTAACTCGGATTTTCGCGATGCGCGAGCAAAATTTTGATACGCTGTTCTTCTTTCTTGGACGGCATTTTGACAACTGAAGAGTGAATTCCAAAATCAAAAAAGGAGCAACATTCTACACACACACCTTCAAAATGGGGGGTGTTCAGGTTTTTTAAATGCAAAATTGAAAGAAATACGTCAAATTTATATTGACCAAATTTTGACCGTATCACCATATACTAGCGCAATGTACCAAATTTCATCAGGTAACAAATTTCAACCGGATTGGATGAATTTTGCTCCTCCAAGAGCTACGGAGGTCAAATCTGGGGATCGGTTTAAATGGGGGTTATATATAATTACGAGCGGTATGGACCAACTTTTGCATGGTGGTTAGAGACCATATACTCACACCACGTACCAAATTTCAACCGAATCGGATGAATTTTGCTCATCCATGAGGCTACGGAGGTCACATCTGGGGATCGGTTTATATGGGGGTTATATATGATTATGGACCGATGTGGACCAATTTTTGCATTGTTGTTGGTCGATAATTATATATAGCACCCATATAAACCGATCCCCGGGTTTGGCTTGCGGAGCCTCTTACAGAACCATATTTCATCCGATCCGGCTGAAATTTGGTATATGGTGTTGGTATACGGTCTCTAACAATCATGCAAAAATTGGTCCACATCGGTCCATAATTATATATAGCCCCCATATAAACCGATCCCCAGATTTGGCTTGTGGAGCCTCTAAGAGAAGCATATTTCATCCGATCCGGCTGAAATTTGGTACATGGTGTTGGTATGTGGTCTCTAACAATCATGCAAAAATTGGTCCACATCGGTCCATACTTATATATAGCCCCCATATAAACCGATCCCCAGATTTGGCTTGCGGAGCCTCAAAGAGAAGCAAATTTCATCCGATCCGGCTGAAATTTGGTACATGATGTTGGTATATGGTCTCTAACAACCATGCAAAAATTGGTCCATATCGGTCCTTATTTATATATAGCCCCCATATAAACCGATCCCCAGATTTGGCTTGTGGAGCCTCTAAGAGAAGCATATTTCATCCGATCCGGCTGAAATTTGGTACATGGTGTTGGTATATGGTCTCTAACAATCATTCAAAAATTGGTCCACATCGGTCCATAATTATATATAGCGCCCATATAAACCGATCCCCAGATTTGGGTTGCGGAGCTTCAAAGAGAAGCAAATTGCATCCGATCCGCCTGAAATTTGGTACATGATATTGTTATATGGTCTCTAACAACCATGCAAAAATTGGTCCACATCGGTTCATAATTATATATAGCCCCCATATAAGCCGATCCCCAGATTTGGCTTGCGAAGTCTCCAAGAGAAGCAAATTTCATCCAATCCGGTTGTAATTTTGAACATGGTGTTAGTATATGATCTTTAACAACCGTGCCAGAATTGGTTCATATCGGTCCATAATTATATATAGCCCCCATATAAAACGTTCTCCAGATTTGACCTCCGGAGCCTCTTGGAAGAGCAAAATTCATCCGATCCGGTTCAAATTAAGAACGTGGTGTTAGTATATGGTCGCTAATAACCATACCAAAATTGGTCCACACAAAAATTGGTCCATATCGGTTCATAATCATGGTTGCCACTAGAGCCAAAAATAATCAACCAAATTTTTATTTCTATAGAAAATTTTGTTCAAATTTTATTCGGTTCATAATCATGGTTGCAACTCGAGCCAAAAATAATCTACCAAGATTTTATTTCTATACAATATTTTTTTTCAAAAGTTCATTTTTATAGAAAATTTTGTCAAAATTTTTATTTCTGTAGAAAATTTTGTGAAAATTTTATTTCTATAGAAAATTTTGTTTAAATTTTATTTCTGTAGAAAATTTTGTCAAAATGTTATGTCTACTTTGTCAAACTGAATTTTATACGTATTGGATCGATCTTTTTTGATTTAATATATACCACGTATGGACTTACATACAATTTAGAAGGTGGTGTTAGGAGGTTTTAAGATACCTTGGCATCGGCAAGCGTTACCGCAACTTAAGTAATTCGATTGTGGATGACAGTGTTTAGAAGAAGTTTCTACGCAATCCATGATGGAGGGTACATAAGCTTCGGCCTGGCCGAACTTACGGCCGTATATACTTGTTTTTTATTTCGAAAATTTCCACAGTCCAATGAAATTTTCCTTTTTGTTAAGTATGTCTCAAACATTTGATGAACTAAACGTGAGTATAAAGTTCAATGACCGTAGACATAAGTTCAATATGAACTAAAGCAAACGAAAATTTCCGTACGATTCGCAAAAATAATAATAATGAACTACGATATGGTTAAAATGATCATGATTTAGTGCCAAAGATTTTCTTCTTTACTCTTATTTCATTTCGTCCTCTATGAGAGGATGTAATTTCGTGAACTGCAGTTAAAAAGTACAACAAGGCATTCAATTTAATTCGATTTTTGCACTATGTAGTTCATTCTTGCTATAAAATAGTTTACTTTTTTCTGTGTAGGGTAAATTTCTCATCTGCCAGACTAGCGGGTTAGAGATGACAGAAACCTGAAGTTCGTTGCAATCTACACCCATCCCTCTTACATATTATAAAAATTTTACATTTATGTCTGCATTAGGATATTGTGCAACAATAATCTGTTTGGAACTCTAATAAAAAATGTGAGTCCTCAAAGTTCCCATTTTTTTTTGCTCAAAATCTTTTGTTTCTCACCCAAAAAACAAGAAGATTTTTTGTTTACAAATCCTTCCATAAAACCAGATCTAGCGCGTTACCCTCCCTTGATGGCAACGTTTTTTTTTTTTTTGTTTTGCACTTATTTTCATACAACATTTTGATTAATGATGCATTTACAAGAGACGTATTTGGTATGTTTTTTATATCATTTTTTTTTTTTGTGGAAAAAATCTTCCATTCCATTTTGTGACTGTTCGTTGGCAATGTACTTGGGTTGGTAGAACTCTTAAAAAAAAAGTTTTTTTCTTCTGTTTTATGAGTATAACGTGTTAATCTTTTTCCCTGGCGTAGTTTAAGTGAATTAAAAGACGAATGATGATTTTTCATTGTCAGCATGAATTAAAATCATTATAACGACGATGACTGTTTTTCTTTGTAATGTGTCATTTACCAAAATTCACAAAAAAAAAACCAAAACCGAGTAGGAAACTGAGGACATAAAACATCAGTCTTAGTTTTCTAAAATGAGAAAACTTAGTTTATAAAAGGTGGAATAATTGTTGGACAATAGATGTCTGAATTTAATTGTGTGATTTTAATGAAACTTTGAATGATATTTAAACAACGATTACTGGATACAATTTCTCATATTCTCTTTATTAAAGGAAATTAAAAAAAGGGAAATTCATTCCTCTGTGGGTTAAACTACACCCAAAGAATTCCTCATTCCTCTGTGGGTTAAACTACACCCGGAATGAAATTTCCATTTGATTTTGCTTAGCATATAAGAGACATTTCTCTGAAATATTTTTTTTTTCCTTGTTGAAAAGTGGATAAGTTTTACAATAAAGTCGTTTTGTACTTATAGTTAGGTGACTCGACTTTTGTATCTTTATTTTTATACCCTGCGCCACACTGTGGAACAGGGTATTATAAGTTAGTGCATATGTTTGTAACACCCAGAAGGAGACGAGATACACACATGGTGTCTTTGGCAATAATGCTCAGGGTGGGTCCCTGAGTCGATATAACAATGTCCGTCTGTCCGTCCGTCCGTCCGTCTGTCTGTGAACACATTTTTGTGATCAAAGTCTAGGTCGCAATTTACGTCCAATCGCCTTCAAATTTGGCACATGTTCCTAATTTGGGTCAGAATAGAACCCTATTGATTTTGGAAGAAATCGGTTCAGATTTAGATATAGCTCTCATATATATCTTTCGCCCGATATGCTCTAATATGGACCCAGCAGCCAGAGTTTTATACCGATTTGCTTGAAATTTTGTACAAACATAACACTTAGTCGTATAGTCAAGTGTGCAAAATTTGATTGAAATCGGTTCAGATTTAGATATAGCTCCCATATATATCTTTCGCCCGATATGGACTTATATGGCCCCAGAAGCCAGATTTTTGGCCGAATTTGGTTGAAATTTTGCACTAGGAGTACAATTAGTAGTCTAGTCAAGTGTGCAAAATTTGATTGAAATCGGTTCAGATTTAGATATAGCCCCCATATATATCTTTCGCCCGATATGGACTAATATGGTCCTAAAAGCCAGAGTTTTGGCCCAATTTGGTTGAAATTTTGCATAGGGAGTAGATTTAGCATTGTAGCTATGCGTGCCAAATTTGGTTAAAATCGATCCAGATTTTGATATAGCTCCCATATATATCTTCGCCCGATATGGACTAATATGGTCCGACAGGCCAGAGTTTTGGCCCAATTTTTTTTTAAATTTTGCACTAGGAGTACAATTAGTAGTGCAGTTAAGTAAGCAAAATTTGATTGAAATCGGTTTAGATTTAGATATAGCTCCCATATATATCTTTCGCCCGATATGGACTAATATGGTTCTAATCAGGGCTGTGGAGCCGGAGTCGGAGTCTTGGAGCCGGAGTCGGAGTCTGAAGATTTTGCTGGAGTCGGAGTCGGAGTCTTAAAAATTTTGCTCGACTCCGACTCCGGCTAAACCAAATTTTTTAAAACACTTCACATTTTTGTTACTAAGCAAGTTTTTACGCAAATTAGTTTCCATTGCGTTATTCATTCGATCAATTTACAGCATGATTGTAAATGAAAATCAACTTCCAATTACGGATATCTTTTTATGTTTCCTAGAATGTTAGACTAGCAGATGGGCTGGATCGATCCATGTTAATGCCCATATCAATTTATTTGAAATATTTCGAACAATCGATATTTTTTTTATTTTAATTTTATTTTATGGCCATATATATATGTGGAATATTGACAGAACATTTTTTCAAAGTTGTTTTTTATAAACAATTTTGTCAAAATGTTATTTCTATAAAAAAGATTTGTCAAAATTTTATTTCTATAGAAAATTTTGCCAAAATTTTATAGTAATAGATTTTTTATTAGAAAATTTGGTCAAAATTTTATTTCTATAGAAAATTTTGTCAAAATTTTGTTTCTGTAGAATATTTTGCAGAATTTTATTTACTACACAAAAGTTTTTCTAAAATTGTATTTTTATTGATAATTTTTTCAAAATTTTATTTCTATAAGAAAAAATTGTCAAATTTTATTTCTACAGCTAATTTTCTCATTTTTATACCCTCCACCATAGGATGGGGGTATATTAACTTTATCATTCCGTTTGTAACACATCGAAATATTGCTCTAAGACCCCATAAAGTATATATATATATATAGTCTGGGTCGTGGTGAAATTCTGAGTCGATCTGAGCATGTCCGTCCGTCTGTTGAAATCACGCTAACTTCCGAACGAAACAATCTATCGACTTGAAACTTGGCACAAGTAGTTGTTATTGATGTAGGTCGGATGGTATTGCAAATGGGCTATATTGGTCCACTTTTACGTATAGCCCCCATATAAACGGACCCCCAAATTTGGTTTGCGATTGCTCTAAGAGAAGCAAATTTCATCCGAACCTGCTGAAATTTGGTACGTGGTGTTAGTATATGGTCTCTAACAACCATGCCAGAATTGGTCCACATCGGTCATTAAATATATATAGCCCTTATATAAACCGTTCCCCAGATTTGACCTCCGGAGCCTCTTGGAGGAGCAAAATTCATCCTTTATGGTTGAATCTTAGTACGTGGTGTAGATATCGTGACTCACGAATTATTTTATGAGTGATTTACATATAGCACCTGACTGAAAACATGAGTACACACAAAAAAATTGTTTTCTGATTCAATCACGAAATTAATTGATCCAATTAATTTTTAATTGAAATGTCTTCAATCACAGAAATGATAGTATCAATTAAAAAATTAATTGAAGGTCAATTAAAAAATTAATTGATCCAATTAAAACATTAATTGATACTATTAATTTTCGTGATTGATTTTTGTTTCAATTAAAAAGTTTGTTGATTCAATTAAATTTTTAATTGAATATTTTGTAAAACTCAATTAAAATTTTAATTGGAAATTTTTGCGTGAAATTTTTTTCTGTGTACGGTTAAACTCGGGTGCGTTCTAAAGCTCTTACCACCTGGGATGTCACTAAAATTATAAATGGGTTCAACTCGTAAGCATTTTGTGTTCGTAAGCGGGATTATTTTCGTGAGCGTGTTTTCCGAAATTCGTTACTCACGCACACTCACGAAGATATTATTTTCGTGAATCACGCTCACGCACAATCACGCCGTTGCCGTAAGCGTGACTCACGACGCTCACGTGCACACCTCTAACGTGGTGTTAGTATACTGTCTCTAACAACCATGCAAAAATTTGTCCATATCGGTTCATACACGCAAAGAAAAAAAACGTTTGGAAAACGTGTACCGAAAACGTTTTTCTTTTGTTAGAGTTTTTTGAATTGCTTCGAAAATTTTAAACTTTTATCACCAAAAAAATTCGTTTGTTACAAAATTTTTATTTTTTCAATAAAAAAAGTTATTTTTGAAATAAAAACACAGTCCATTTCGTTTATATCAAACACTGTTCTTTTCTGACTTTAGGTCTTTAATAAGACACATTTTACAGTTAAAAATTTAATATACTACAATGTAATGTTGAACATTTTTTCGGAATCTTCCGAATATATCTGGAATATATGTAAAAAAAAACAAAAGCAAAAAAAAAAAACTTTGGCCGAAGCAGGGATCGAACCCACGACCCTTGGCATGAGAGTCGGACGTAGCTACCACTGCTCCACGGTGCCAAACTAAATGTTTGTTTCTGGTAAATAAACTTTGTTTATTCGGTTCGTGGGCGCCGCAAGCTATGCTATATAAATATAACTTATATGGATATTTATCTATTGATGACCATAACAGGTACATAGCTCAGTGGTTAGTGTGTTGGCTTACAATGTGCATGGTCCGCGGTTCGATTCTCCGTCCAGGCGAAAGGTAAAAAAATTTTAAAAATTTATAAAATCGTATAATTTCTTCTACATTGTTGGTATTACAGGAAAAGGTGTTAAGAACTAAAAAACCTCGTGGACGTGACAAAGATGTGAGGGAAAATGCAATTAGCAAGAAAACAATTTTTTTTTTGAGTTTGTCTTTGTGAAATTGTTTTTACATCCTGGAAAAGAATAAACGTTTATCACAAAAAGTATATACTTTTCTTCCAAATACACTTCCTTACAGCGAAAACAAATGAGAAACGAACTTTGTTTGTCTAAAATTTCGTTTGGGAGGAAAGAATTATTTTTTTGCGTGTAACTATGTATAGCCCCCATATAAACCGATCCCCAGATTTGAGCTCCGTGGCCTCTTGAAGGAGCAAAATTCATCCGATCTGGTTGAAATTTGGTACATTTCACTAGTGTATGGCCGATAACAAGCATGCCAAAATTGGTCCGTATCGATCTATATTATATGTAGCCCCCAAATAAACCGATCCCCAATCACAGAAAATTCACGATTGCCACTCGATCCAAAAATAATCTACCAAAATTTTATTGCCATAGAAAATTTTGTCAAAATTTTATTTCTATAGAAAATTGTCAACATTTTATGTCTTTAGGAAATTTTGTCAAAATATAATTTCTATACAAAATTTTGTCAAATATTTATTTCTATAGAAAATGTTGTCAAAATTTTATTTCTGTAGAAAATTTTGTCAGAATTGTATTTCTGTAAAAAATTTTGCCAAAATGTTATATCTTCCAAAATATCAAGAATTCTCTCAATCTACCAAACAGTAAAAAATCTGACATTTTTGGTAGTCTCGTGTTCATAATTGTGTATAGCACCCTTATAACTACCCCGGTATTTCAAGTCTGGCTCTATAATTACCACACAAAAGTTCATATAGGTTCGTAATTATTTCTTTCCAATACATACCGGTCAAGAACTGAATATATATGTATTTAATGGACCTTTCTTTTGTCTATTATACATCCCGCATGAACCAACTTACAATTTAGAAGATGATTTAAGAAGTTTTAAGATACTTGGCCATCGGCAGAAGTTTCTATGCAATCCATGGTGGAGGGTACATAAGATTCGGCCTGGTTGAAATTACAGCCGTATATACTTGTTTTTATATTATATATATATTGTCTTAAATATCGCTGGGGAGGAAGTAAATAAACTTTTTGTTATGCGGAGCATATATCTAAATCCGAACTATTTTTTCCTTTGTTTAATTTAGTTCCTTCTTGGCGTTCCATATGTAATCAGTTATACCCCAACTATCAATGATGTAAAGTATGAATTCGAATAAAAATCTGGGTCAAAATTTCACTAAAATTACAAAAGATTCATTTCGTTCGATTTTTGGAAAGTTTTATTTGATTTGAATAAGGTTTCATTGGAAGTGAAAATGCTATATATACTTAATGGGGTCTGAGACCAATATTTCGATCGGAATGACAAAGAATGCTCCTTTTCCTATGGTGGAGTGTATAAAAATGCATCTTCCGCAAGGCTCGAACCCAGACTAAGAAATGCGACGTGGAGTGCTAGAAAGATATACTACAGGGTCTTACTAATGGAAAAATGTCTTTTAAGTTAATACAAAATTTTAATTAAAAAAATAATTAATATAATTAACTTTTGAATCAATCTAGGAAGACTAAGTCAGATTTTGTTTTTAAATTTTTAATTAAAACTTGAGTTCAAACAATCAAAATTTTAAATAAAACTAAAAACACAAAGTCAGTTAATAAAGTAATTGACAATAGTTACGTTTTTAGTTAAAAAATTAATTTAGTTTTAGCTTCAAAATCAATTAAAAAATTAATATAATAATATAATATTAATATAATAAATATGTATTAATATAATAAAATAAATATAAAAAATTAATATAATAATATAATACGCCCAATTAAAACTGTGATTGATAATATCATTTTAGAAATTGAAGACATTTCATTTCAAAAATTAATTGGATCAATTAATTTCGTAATTGAATCAGAAAAACATTTTTTTTTTTTGTGTACTTACCAAATATTTATTTAACAACCGTGCCAGAATTGGTCCATATCGGTCCATAATTATATATAGCCCCCATATAAAACATTCTCCAGATTTGACCTCCGGAGCCTCTTGGAGGAGCAAAATTCATCCGATCCGGTTCAAATTGTCAAAATTTTATTTCTATAGAAAATTTTGTCAAAATTTTATTTCTAGAGAAAATTTTGTTAAAATTTTATTAGGTTCATAATAAAATTTTCATTATTGTCAACATTTTACATCTATAGAAAATTTTGTCAAAATTTTATTTCTATAGAAAATTTTGTTCAAATTTTATTCGGTTCATAATCATGGTTGCCACTCGAGCCAAAAATAATCTACCAAGATTTTATTTCTATAGAAAATTTTGTCAAAAGTTTATTTCTATAGAAAATTTTGTTAAAATTTTATTTCTGTGGAAATTTTTGTCAAAAATTTCTTTCTATAGAAAATTTTGTCAAAATTTGTATTTTTATAGAAAATTTTGTGAAAATTTTATTTCTATAGAAAATTTTGTTAACATTTTATTTCTGTAGATAATTTTGTCAAAATTTTATGTCTACTTTGTCAAACTGAATTATATACGTATTGGATCGATCTTTTTTGATTAAATATATACCACGTATGGACTTACATACAATTTAGAAGATGGTGTTAGGAGGTTTTAAAATACCTTGCCATCGGCAAGCGTTACCGCAACTTAAGTAATTCGATTGTGGATGGCAGTGTTTAGATGAAGTTTCTACGCAATCCATGATGGAGGGTACATCAGCTTCGGCCTGGCCGAACTTACGGCCGTATATACTTGTTAAAATTTTTTTACCTTTCGCCTGGACGGAGAATCGAACCGCGGACCATGCACTTTGTAAGCCAACATACTAACCACTGAGCTATGTACCTGTTATGGTCATCAATAGATAAATATCCATATAAGTTATATTTATATAGCATAGCTTGCGGCGCCCACGAACCGAATAAACAAAGTTTATTTAACATAAACAAACATTTAGTTTGGCACCGTGGAGCAGTGGTTGCTACGTCCGACTTGCATGCCAAGGGTCGTGGGTTCGATCCCTGCTTCGACCAAAGTTTTTTTTTCAGATATGGTCGGAAGATTTCGAAAAAATGTTCAACATTACATTGTAGTATATTAAATTTTGAACTGTAAAATGTGTCTTATTAAAGGCCTAAAGTCAGAAAATAACAGTGTTTGATATAAACGAATTGGACTATGTTGTTGTTTCAAAAATAACTTTTTTAGGGAAAAAATAAAAATTTTGTAACAAACGAATTTTTTTGGTGATAAAAGTTTAAAATTTTCGAAGCAATTCAAAAAACTCTAACAAAAGACAAAACGTTTTCGGTACACGTTTTCCAAACTTTTTTTTTCTTTGCGTGTATGGGGGCTATATATATAATTATGGACCGATATGAACCAATTCTGGCATGGTTGGTAGAGATCATATACTAACACCACGTGTCAAATTTCAACAGAATCGGATGAAATTTGCTTCTCTTAGAGGCTCCGCAAGCCAAATCTGGGGATCGGTTTATATGGGGGTTATATATAATTATGAACCGATGTGGACCAATTTTTGCTTGGTTGTTGGAGACCATATACCAACATCATGTACGAAATTTTAGCCGGATCGGATGAAATTTGCTTCTCTTTGAGGCTCCGCAAGCCAAATCTGAGGGTCCCTTTATATGGGGGCCATACGTAAAAGTGGACCGATATGGCCCTTTTGCAATACCATCCGACCTACATCAATAACAACTACTTGTGCCAAGTTTCAAGTCGATAGCTTGTTTTGTTCGGAAGTTAGCGTGATTTCAACCGACGGACGGACATGCTTAGATCGACTCAGAATCTCATCACGACCCAGAATATATATACTTTATGGGTTCTTAGAGCAATATTTCGATGTGTTACAAACGGAATGACAAAGTTAATATACCCCCCATCCTATGGTGGAGGATATAAAAAATTCTTAATATTGAGGTTAATTATTATGCTGCTTCGGTTTCTTCGACACGTCTTACCTTTACACTGTAAAGAGCTAATTGAAAACACTACGAAACGTAATGGAATTTTAATGAAAAATAAACGCAAATTGTATCTGAATACCAAAAAAAAAAAATTGGAAATGAACACGGTTGAAATAATTTGGATAATAAAATTAACCCTTGTTACCTACAAAGAGTGAGAAAGAGCAAAAAACAAAACGGACAACACATTTATGAAACATCCTTGTGGCAGAGAGAAAAAAAGGACTCATAACATGTCACTTGTCATGTAAGGCACGTCCGGTATTAATAACAGTACCATAGCAACAAAAAAGGTGGAAGCAATCTTCCTTGAAAAAAAAAAAAAACAAAAACCGAAGATCTCGTATTTTTGACAACGTGATTCAAAAGTAATTTGTAAACTCTGAATTGCTTACGAAAAATCAAAAAAACAAAAACAAAGCATATCCTAAACGTCGAGAAGATTAATAAGCTGCCGTCTTACATCGTTTATCCCTGCGTAAGGTAGATGAGAATTCAAAAACCTTTGTAACTGTCGTCAATCTTTGATGGGCTTTGGTTTAAAGCAACCCTTCACTTACCCTACGCTACAGCCTTGTGTCAAAGCAAGGACCACGGCATCTGTGTCCTTTTCAATTATGATTCTAATTAACATTTACATTCACCAAAATCAAAAGCAAAAAAACTCTCATCTTGAATGACGACAATTCCTCGAAAATATTACTCAGAGCCTGTCGTCTCTGATTTGCATATGACTGACTCGATGGGATATTCCGATTACCTGTGAAAATATTCGTAATAGTACAAGAATTTACATATACATCATCATAATCCGAATTTTAACACCTTTTAAAGTCCTGAAAAAAAATTTGGTTTTTGTTATTTTTTCCCAATCACGCCTTTCAAAAGGTCTCAAAGATTCATAGTGAGGAAAGGAAGCAAAAGTTGGTTATAAAAGGCATCCTGTTTTTCTTCGCTTATTTCAAATAAAAAAGAAGGTAACATAATTTCTAAGCGAAGTCATCGAAATCAATTCGTTTTCACGTCCGGTTTGTAAATTACGTGTCGCTCAGGCCGGTGGAGATATTTGCATATTTAAATGCTTCATTGTAGTCTATATTGTGCGATTGTGTCAAAGACCTTATATCGAAATAGCTAGATCTGTTCGTATTTTTTGAGATGTTGTGGAATAAAAAAAAATCATTTGAAAATGTAAGGAAACTAAACAAAGAAAAAATCCATCGTTGAGCTGATGTAGTTTTATTATTTTTACTAAAAAATACACTTGCGATAAATTTAATTTAATTATTTTCTCTTTCCCCACACTAATGCAGTTTTGAATATACGAAGTATGTGCAAGAAAGTGCGTAAAAATTTTAATACTATTGAAAATTTTGTCAAAATTTTAATTTTATTGAAAATTTTGTCAAAATTTTATTTCTATAAAAAAATATAGAGAATTTTGTCAAAATTTTACTTCTATAGAGAGAAGAGAGAGATGGAGAGAAGTTCACCAATGTGGTATCACAATGGACTGAATAGTCTAAGTGAGCCTGATACATCGGGCTGCCACCTAACCTAACCTACTTCTATAGAAAATTTTGCCAAAATTTTATTTTTATAGAAAATTTTGTCAACATTTTTTTCTATAGAAAATTTTATCAACATTTTATTTCTATAGAAGATTTTATTAAAATTATATCTCTATAGACATTTTTGGCAAAATTTTTGTTTCTATAGAAAGTTTTGACAAAATTTCATTTCTATAGAAAATTTTATCAAAATTTTATTTCTATACAAATTTTTGGCAAAATTTTATTTCTATAAAATTTTGGTCAAAATTTTATTTCTAAAGAAAATTTTGTTAAAATTTTATTTTTATAGAAAATTTAGGCAAAATTTTATTTTTTTGAATATTTTGTCAAAATTTTATTTCTATAGAAAATTTTGCCAAAATTTTATTTCTATAGAAAATTTTGTCAACATTTTATTTCTATAGAAAATTTTGTCAACATTCCCAAAATTTAATTTCTATAGAAAATTTTATCAAAATTTGATTTCTATAGAAAATTTTATCAAAATTTTATCTCTATAGCAAATTTGTCAAAATTTTATTTCTATAGAAAATATTGTCCAAATTTTATTTCTATAGAAAATTTCGCCAAACCTTTATTTCTATTGAACATTTTGTCAAAATTTTATTTCTATAGAAAATTTTGTTAACATTTTATTTCTATAGAAAATTTTGGCAAAATTTTATTTCTATTGAACATTTTGTCAAAATTTTATTTCTATAGAGAATTTTGTCAAAATTTTACTTCTATAGAAAATTTTGCCAAAATTTTATTTTTATAGAAAATTTTGTCAACATTTTATTTCTATAGAAAATCTTATCAACATTTTATTTCTATAGAAGATTTTATTAAAATTATATCTCTATAGACACTTTTGGCAAAATTTTTGTTTCTATAGAAAGTTTTAACAAAATTTTATTTCTATAGAAAGTTTTATCAAAATTTCATTTCTATAGAAAATTTTATCAAAATTTTATTTCTTTACAAATTTTTGACAAAATTTTATTTCTATAAATTTTTTGTCAAAATTTTATTTCTAAAAAAAATTTTGTTCAAATTTTATTTTTATAGAAAATTTTGCCAAAATTTTATTTCTATAGAAAATTTTGTCAACATTTTATTTCTATAGAAAATTTTGTCAACATTCCCAAAATTTTATTTCTATAGAAAATTTTATCAAAATTTGATTTCTATAGAAAATTTTATCAAAATTTAATCTCTATAGCAAATTTGACAAAATTTTATTTCTATAGAAAATATTGTCCAAATTTTATTTCTATAGAAAATTTCGTCAAAACTTTATTTCTATTGAACATTTTGTCAAAATTTTATTTCTATAGAAAATTTTGTTAACATTTTATTTCTATAAAAATTTTGGAAAAATTTTATTTCTATTGAACATTTTGTCAAAATTTTATTTCTATAGAAAATTTTGTTAAAATTTTATTTCTATAGAAAATTTTGCTAAAATTTTATTTCTATAGAATATTTTGGCAAAATGTTATTTCTATAGAATGTTTTGTTAAAAATTTATTTTTATACCCTGCGCCACACTGTGGAACAGGGTATTATAAGTTAGTGCATAAGTTTGTAACACTTAGAAGGAGACGAGATAGACACATGGTGTCTTTGGCAATAATGCTCAGGGTGGGTCCCTGAGTCGATATAACCATGTCCGTCTGTCCGTTCGTCCGTCCGTCTGTCTGTGAACAAATTTTTGTGATCAAAGTCTAGGTCGCAATTTAAGTCCAATCGCCTTCAAATTTGGCACATGTTCCTAATTGGGGTCAGAATAGAACCCTATTGATTTTGGAAGAAATCGGTTCAGATTTAGATATAGCTCCCATATATATCTTTCGCCCGATATGCCCTAATATGGACCCAGCAGCCAGAGTTTTATACCGATTTGCTTGAAATTTTGCACCAAGAGAACAATCAGTACTATAACATAGTTAGGTGAGCCAAATTTGGTTGAAATTTGTTCAGATTTAGATATAGCTCCCATATATATCTTTCGCCCGATATGGACTAATACGGTCCCAGAAGCCAGGGTTTTACCCCAATTTGAAATTTTGCACTAGGAGTACAATTATTAGTGTAGTCAAGTGTGCCAAATTTTAGTGAAATCGGTTCAGATTTAGATATAGCTCCCATATATATCGTTCGCCCGATTTACACTCATATGACCGCAGTGGCCAATCTTTTACTCCGATTTAATTAAAATTTTGCACAGGGAGTAGACTTGGCGTTGTAGCTATGCGTGCCAAATTTGGTTGAAATCGGTTCAGATTTAGATATATCCCCCATATATAGCTTTCGCCCGATTTACACTCATATGACCACAGAGGCCAATTTTTTGCTCCGATTTAGTTGAAATTTTGCACAGGGAGTAGAATTAGCATTGCAGCTATGCGTGCCAAATTTGGTTGAAATCGATTTAGATATAGCTCCCACATATATGTTTTTCTGATTTCGAAAAAATGGTCAAAATACAACATAGCCGACTTAAATTTTGAGTCTATAGATTTTGTAGAAGTCTATCAAATTCTGTCCAGATCGAGTGATATTTAAATTTATGTATTTGGGACAAACCTTTATATATAGCCCTCAACACATTTGACGGATGTGATATGGTATCGAAAATTTAGATCTACAAAGTGGTGCAGGGTATAATATAGTCGGCCCCGCCCGACTTTAGACTTTCCTTACTTGTTTTTCATTCGTTTTGTTTTGTTATTGTTGGTTTTGTTCTTTAATCATTGTTTTTGTTTTTTTGATTTCAACTTAAAACCATACATTGACTAAACTACAAGTGTAACTTAACCAACAGAGGAAAAGAATGTTTGTCAAATATATTTGGGCAAAGCCCTATAGACTGCAAGATGGTTGGATGGACGCACGTTTCGGAATTACCATATGCCTTATCAGGATCCTCTACTTGCAGCAAAACTATCAACCAATTATCAGAATAAATTCAGGCAGTTCATTAAACGCAACAATGAAACACACTTGAACCTTCCGAAAAAAGGTTTTACATTGATAGACGGCTTATACCGAAATATTATTTCTATAGAAAATTTTATTAATATTTTATTTTTATAGAATATTTTGTCAAAATATTATATGTAGACAAAAATTTTTTATTAAAATTTTATTTCTATAGAAAATTTTGGCAAAATTTTAATTCTATAGAATATTTTGTCAAAATTTCTATAGAAAACTTTGTGAAAAGCCTTTTAGCGAAGAATATTCTTCCAAATTTTTCGTAGTTTGTAAGAAAGAACTTCGTACTTTTTATGAAAAAGTTTCATACCTTTTATGAAACAATTTCATTCTTTTTATGAAAATGTTTCATACTTTTTATGAATTTGTTATGTACTTTTAATGAAACAATTTCGTAATTTTTATGAAAAATGTTCGTACTTTTTGTGAAAAATGTTCGAACTTTTAGAAAAAATATTAAAGTTCAAAGTGCATTTGGTTGTAGTAACAAGTTTGAAAAATGTCATCACTACTGTACATCTTAAGTTTTTGAATAATTTTCAGTTTGGTTGCCTCATTCTTATTCATAACATCCTATCACACAAATGAGAAGTAGCATAGACATGCATTAGAAAATTAAATAAAGGAATACACTCAAGCACATCATCAAAACAATTTTATGTCGCGAACGGAAGTTTTACAACTTCAATGAAACTTCTTCGTTATTTCAAAGAAAATGTTTCGTCCTTTTTATGAAAAAAATTTTAACGCAGAATGTTTCGTAAAATATTCATAAATTCGTACAAACTTCTTCACAAAAGTCATGAAATTTGAAGAAAGTTTCCTTAAAAGTACGATCTTTTTACGAAGTAAAATTAATATAGAATATTTCGTAGATGTATCATTTATTCGTAAAATGTTCTTCGTAAAATTTACGAAAATGAATGAAAATTTCGTTGTTTTAATGAAGAATTTATGGAGAATGGTTTATGTAGAATTCTTTGTAAAATTAACGAAGAGAATTTTTTCGGTGTATGGCAACCGTGGTTACAAATGAGTCATATCGGGGCACTGTTTGGTATAATCCCTATATAAACCGACGTCAGATTTGATTTCCGAAGCCTCTTGCAAGAGCAGATTTCATCCGATTTGGTAGAAACTCCGTACTTAATGTGTGTGTATATGCTCTCTAACATCCATGCAAGTCCAGATCGGTCCGTAATTACATATATAGATTATAATTATGGACCGATCCTCCTGAAGGAGCAAATTTCATACGATTCGGCTTTTTTTGTGTCATTATACCCACCACCATAAAATGGTGACGGGGGTATAATAAGTTTGTCATTCCGTTTGTAACACATCGAAATATCGATTTCCGACCATATAAAGTATATATATTCTTGATCAGGGAGAAATTCTAAGACGATATAACGATGTCCGTCTGTCCGCCTGTCCGTCTGTCTGTCTGTTGTAATCACGCTACAGTCTTCAATAATGAAGCAATTGTACTGAAATTTTGCACAAACTCGTCTTATGTCTGCAGGCAGGTCAAGTTCGAAGATGGGCTATATCGGTCCAGGTTTTGATATAGTCCCCATATAAACCGACCTCCCGATTTGGGGTCTTGGGCTTATAGAAATCGTAGTTTTTATCCAATTTGCCTGAAATTTGAAATCTAAAGGTCTTTTATGACCATAAAGAGGTGTGCCAAAAATGGTGAGTATCGGTCCATGTTTTGGTATAGCCCCCATATAGACCGATCTCCCGATTTTATTTCTTGGGCTTATAAAAACCGCAGTTTTTATTCAATTTACCTGAAATTGGAAATCTAGAGGTATTGTGGGACCACAAATACGTGTGCCAAAAATGGTGAGTATCGGTCCATGTTTTGGTATAGCCCCCATATAGACCGATCTCCCGATTTTACTTCTTGGGCTTATAGAAACTGCAGTTTTTATTCAATTTACCTCAAATTGGAAATCTAGAGGTATTGTAGGACCACAAATACGTGTGCCAAAAAATTATGTGTATCGGTCCATGTTTTGGTATTGTCCCCATATAAAACGACCTCCCGATTTGGGATTTTGGGCTTATAGAAACCGTAGTTTTTATCCAATTTGTCTGAAATTGGAAATCTAGAGGTATTTTAGGACCATAAAGAGGTGTGCCGAAAATGGTGAGTATCGGTCCGGTCTAGAATCCGAAGTTTTTATCCTATTTGTCTGAAATTGGAAATCTAGAGGTATTTTCGGGTCATAAAGAGGTGTGCCGAAAACGGTGAGTATCGGTCCATATTTTAGTATAGCCCCCATAAGAACGATCTCCCGATTTAACTCCTTGGGTTTCTAGAAACCGTAGTTTTTATCTGATTTGCCTGAAATTGTAAATATTCTGGTATTTTAGGCTCACAAAAGCGTGTATCGGATTAAGTTTTTATCGGTTCATTTGGTAATGCCTCCATATAGACCGACTTCACTTCTTAAGGGTGTAGAAGGCGCACTGATCATGAAAATTGCTTGAAACTCAATGTAAAATTTCCAGATTTTACTTCAACATATTTAAGATTTCAAATCAAGACGTTATTTTATAATTTTCTTGCACACTTACAAGAGATGTTAATGATTCCTCTATAACTCAAACAAAAATGGTTCTTATAAATCCAGAATCTGATATAGTCCTCATAGGTGAAATCTTTAAATTTATCTTCGGGAAGTGTTCTCAAGCCCTCAAGCCCTCCTGAAATTTCAAAACGAAACCCAAATATTTGGTTCATGGTGGTGGGTATTTAAGATTCGGCCCGGCCGAACTTAGTGCTGTATACACACGCAAAAAAATAATTCTTTCCTCCCAAACGAAATTTTAGACAAACAAAGTTCGTTTCTCATTTGATTTTCGTTGAAAGGAAGTGTATTTGGAAGAAAAGTATATACTTTTTGGGATAAACGTTTATTCTTTTCCAGGATGTAAAAACAATTTCATAAAGACTAACTCATAAAATTTTTTTTCTGGCTAATTGCATTTTTCTTCACATCTTTCTCACTTCCACGAAGTTTTTTAGTTCTTAGCACCTTTTTCTGTAATACAAATAATGTAGGAGAAATTATACGATTTTATAAATTTTTAAAATTTTTTTATCTTTCGCCTGGACGGAGAATCGAACCGCGGACCATGCAATTTGTAAGCCAACACACTATCCACTGAGCTATGTAGCCGTTATTGTCATCAATAGACAATTACCCATATAAGTTATATTTATATAGCATAGCTTGCGGCGCCCACGAGCCGATTAAACACAGTTTATTTCACAGAAAAATACATTTAGTTGGGCACCATGGAGCAGTGGTTGCTACGTCTGACTTGCATGCCAAGGGTCGTGGGTTCGATCCCTGCTTCGACCAAAGTTTTTTATTACATATATTCCAGATATGTTAGGAAGATTCCGAAAAAATGTTCAACATTCCATTGTAGTATATTAAATTTTGAATTGTAAAATGTGTCTTATTAAAGACCTAAAGTCAGAAAAGAACAGTGTTTGATATAAACGAAATGGATTGTGTTGTTGTTTCAAAAATAACTTTTTTTATTGAAAAAATAAAAATTTTGTAACAAACGAATTTTTTGGTGATAAAAGTTTAAAATTTTCGAAGCAATTCAAAAAACTCTAACAGAAGAAAAACGTTTTCGGTACACGTTTTCCAAACGTTTTTTTTTTCTTTGCGTGTACTTGTTTTTAGTTCATGTTATTAAAACTAAGGAAAATTTAAATCGCTTATATTGAACAAAATTTTTCTAACATAAATTGATATATTTTCATAAATTTCAAATTTTCTTCTCCAAGTTATTTTCTTAGTGCAGGCAATTTTCAATTTTTTAATTTTCTTTCTATTTGGTTACTAAAACATAAAAATAAGAATTGAATTTAAAGTAATTTCGAAATATTTCCGAAATTTTAAATATTTATATTTTAATTTAATTTTTAGCACAATTTTATATATGGTCATAAGCTTTCGATATATCAAAATCCTTAAAATCCCAAAAATTCAAAATCCCTAACCCACTACTTCTCACACTTCATCTGGCCAGACCCAGGGTATGTGGATTGCCAAAATTACTCTTGTTCTTTTGTTCTATGCAGACAGATTATTGCAATAGATTGCTATTCATTAAGAGATGTTAAGTCAAGAAGCCAGATTGTATAGAATTGTTGTGATAATTTGAATGCCCTATTGACACAACGATCCTAATTTGCTAATTGCAAAACCACAATTCTAATATTCGCACTTAAACGCTGCTAATCCTCTGTAAATAAAAAAGGCATTACTCCCTAATTTTCGGCAAACGTACAACGCACCCAATTGTGTCGTACATTCACACAGTGAGAAGAATTAGCACAACAACGTCCTGACCTTGTTTTGTCCTTTTTGTCTGTCTGTCTGCCTGTCAAACAGAGGTATTTATCGAATTCAATCAATACCCATCAATTCCTGAGGTGAGATTGTCCTCTTTTTGTTTTATTGTCCTTATGTCTTCATATCACCAACGATTGAGTCAATGGGATGTCCTTTGTTTGGTCGTTGAAATTGGGTGTTTGTGTTTGTGCATGATGTTTGGCAATATTCGCTAGACTATCATCGAGATATCCGACCTTTCGTCCTTTCGCAAGGCACTTTGAACGTTTTGTTTGTAATTAACAAAAATCCAATAAAACTGAAAAGGAAAGAAAAACATCCCTCGCAAAAGCACACATTTTGACAAACCGCATGATGGCAACAAGAGAGGGGTGGAAACGATTGCAAATAATAATCAATTAGCTAACGTGGTGGAGAAGGTTATAAATTGATTGGTCCTTTCAAGTCTATAATAACTGAACGGCGAAGAGATGTTTTATTGACTTTTAAAACATAATTACGGCCGATTAAATTAACCTTGTAATAATTACAATGTGCTAAGTTTGTTTGTTTGATGGGAAAAATATTAAGTTTTAAGACATATATTAAATAGGTTTTACTTCGTACGAATTTCTTGGGAATTCCGTTAGCTCAGTTTGGAGATAGATTTGGTTTTCCGGCTCTACTCGGAACAAAAAAGTAAGTGCCACCATAGTCAAATCTCAGAATTTAAAAAGAGCCCCTAATACAAATTGTTTTCTTCCACCAGGAAGAAAACATTTAGTTAATTTTAGAAAAATTTTAATATTTTTAGAAAATTTTAATTAAACAGTATTACAAACGCTAACATCACGCCGATATCAAAAAAATAAGTAAATATTTTTCGACAAATTCAAGAAAATGTATTAGACATTTTTTCATTTTTTTTTACTTAGGTAAGGTTAGGTTATGTGGCAGCCCGATGTATCAGGCTCACTTAGACTATTCAGTCCATTGTGATACCACAGTGGTCAACTTCTCTCTTATCACTGAGTGCTGCCCGATTCCATGTTAAGCTCAATGACAAGGGACCTCCTTTTTATAGCCGAGTCCGAACGGCGTTCCACATTCCAGTGAAACCACTTAGAGAAGCTTAGAAACCCTCAGAAATGTCACCAGCATTACTGAGGTGGGATAATCCACCGCTAAAAAACTTTTTGGTGTTCGGTCGTAGCAGGAATCGAACCCACGACCTTGTGTATGCAAGGCGGGCATGCTAACCATTGCACCACGGTGGCTCCTTTTTTTCACTTGTTAAAGAAAATTTTGTAGTTTGAAAGAAAAAATTGGAGTTCAAAATTGCAAGAATGTCTTTTCTGATATACGAAGTTCATGACGAACGCATTTGTAGTAGAACGTACAAATTTATAGAAATAATGAACTATTTTGTGAAAAGTACGAATTTACTTCATTTGTGTATAATTTTTTCCCGTTTTTTAGTTCATTTAACTAACGTACGCAAAAAATAATTAGAGTAAAGGAAACTTTCTCTATACACGCAAAAAAATAATTCTTTCCTCCCAAACGAAATTTTAGACAAACAAAGTTCGTTTCTCATTTGCTTGTCGTTGAAAGGAAGTGTATTTGGAAGAAAAGTATATACTTTTTGGGATAAACGTTTATTCTTTTCCAGGATGTAACAACAATTTCATAAAGCCTAACTTAAAAAATTTTTTTTCTGGCTAATTGCATTTTCCCTCACATCTTTCTCACTTCCACGAAGTTTTTTAGTTCATAGCACCTTTTTCTGTAGTACAAACAATGTAGAAGAGATTATACAATCTTATAAATTTTAAAATTTTTTTTTTACCTTTCGCCTGGACGGAGAATCGAACCGCGGACCATGCAATTTGTAAGCCAACACACTATCCACTGAGCTATGTAGCCGTTATTGTCATCAATAGACAATTACCCATATAAGTTATATTTATATAGCATAGCTTGCGGCGCCCACGAGCCGATTAAACAAAGTTTATTTCACAGAAAAATACATTTAGTTGGGCACCATGGAGCAGTGGTTGCTACGTCTGACTTGCATGCCAAGGGTCGTGGGTTCGATCCCTGCTTCGACCAAAGTTTTTTTTTTACATATATTCCAGATAAGTTAGGAAGATTCCGAAAAAATGTTCAATATTACATTGTAGTATATTAAATTTTGAACTGTAAAATGTGTCTTATTAAAGACCTAAAGTCAGAAAAGAACAGTGTTTGATACAAACGAAATGGACTGTGTTGTTGATTCAAAAATAACTTTTTTTGTTAAAAAAATTAAGATTTCGTAACAAACGATTTTTTTTGGTGATAAAAGTGTATTCTTTTCGAAGCAATTCAAAAAACTCTAACAAAAGAAAAACGTTTTCGGTACACGTTTTCCAAACGTTTTTTTTTCTTTGCGTGTATATAATAATTCAATGAACTAAAATAAAGTAAAATTGGCTTTAGTGAAATAGAGAGTTAATTATTTTTGAGTGTACAAATGGGTCCCAAAATATCCCAAAAAAGCATAAAAATGTGTTGTTACCACAAATCTAATATATATATATATATTCTGGGTCGTGGTGAAATTCTGAGTCGATCCGTCCGTCGGTCTGTTGAAATCACGCTAAATTCCGAACAAAACCAGCTATCGACTTGAAACTTGGCAGAAGTAGTTATTATTGATGTAGGTCGAATGGTGTTGCAAATGGACCATATCGGTCCACTTTTACTTAAGCCCCCATATAAACGGACCCCCAAATTTTGCTCGCGGATCCTCTAAGAGAGACAATTTTCATCCGATCCTGCTGAAATTTGGTACATGGTGTTAGTATATGGTCTCTAACAACCATGCACGAATTGGTCCACATCGGGCAATTTTTATACATAGCCCCCATATAAACCGATCCCCCGATTTGGCTTGCGGAGCCTCTAATAGAAGCAAAGTTCATCCGATGCGGATGCAATTTGGTACATGGTGTCAGTATATGGTCTCTAACAACCATGCAAAAATTGATCTACATCGGTCCATAATTATATATAGCCCCCATATAAACCGATCCCCCGATTTGGCTTGCGGAGCCTCTATGAGAAGCAAATTTCTTCCGATCCGGTTGAAATTTGGTACATAGTGTAAGTATATGGTCTCCAACAACTATGCAAAAATTGGTCCATATCGGTCAATAATTATATATAGCCCCCATATAAACCGATCCCCCGATTTGGCTTGCGGAACCTCTAAGAGAAGCAAATTTCATTCGATGCGGCTGAAATTTGGTACATGGTGTTAGTATATGGTCTCTAATGACCATGCAAAAATTGGTCCACATCGGCACATAATTATATATAGCCCCAATATGACGTGATGTTAGTATATGGTATCCAACAACCATGCAGGAATTGGTTCATATTAGCCCATTATTATATATAGCCCCCATATAAACCGATCCCCAGATTTGAACTCCGGTGCCTTTTTGAGAAGCAAAATTCATCCGATCTGGTTGCAATTTGGCACGTGCTGGTAGTATATGATATTTAAAAAACATGCCAAAATTTGGAACATTCTGCTAGTATATGGCCGTTAACAACCATGCCTAACTAGGTCCATATCGGTCTACAGTTATATATAGCCCTCAGAAAAATCGATCCCCAATCACACAAAAATTGGTCAATATCAAGTTCATAATTGTATATAGCCCACATATAAGCGACCCACATATTTCAATTCTGGCTCTCTACGTACGTGCAAAAATCCATATCGATTCGTAATTATTTGTAGACGTACCTGTACATACCTTTTTTGTCTAATATATACCACGTATGGACTAACAAACAATTTAGAAAACGATGTTAAGATGTTTTAAAATACCACCACGATTGTTAATGACAGTATTTCGTAGAAGTTTCTACGCAATCCATGGTGGAGGGTACATTAGATTCGGCCTGGCCGAACTTAGGGTTATTTTTGGATTCTTTTAGATTAATTCTAATTCGGGCTTTTAAGGTCTCTAAATATGCAAATAAAATGACTTTAATTCATATTTTTATCCGACGTTTCGTTGGTAATTTCCAACTTCCTTTTCCTTCGAATGAATGAATGATTTTTTTGGGTGTATAAATATCGCTTAAATTGTAAATGAGTCAAAGTTTAAATATTTTAACGATTTTAACTTGCACCAACAACGGGCGAACTTACTCACAAAAAAATGATATAACGCGAAAATTAAAATTCTCAAAACAATCAAGATCAAAATTCTATTTTTATAGAAAATTTTTTCAATGATTTATTTCTATAGAAAATTTTGTTAAAAATTTATTAATATTTATTAATATTATATCTATAGAAAAGTTTGCCGATATTTTATTTCTGTAGAAAATGTTGTAATTTTTTTATACCCACCACCATAAAATGGTGAGGGGGTATAATAAGTTTGTCATTCCGTTTGTAACACATCGAAATATCGATTTCCGGCTATATCAAGTATATATGTTCTTGATCAGGGAGAAATTCTAAGACGATATAACGATGTCCGTCTGTCTGTCTGTTGTAATCACGCTGCAGCCTTCAATAATGAAGCAATCGTGCTGAAATTTTGCACAAACTCGTCTTTTGTCTGCAGGCAGGTTAAGTTCGAAGATGAGCTATATCGGTCCAGGTTTTGATAAGTCCCCATATAAACCGACCTCCCGATTTGGGCTTATAGAAATGGTAGTTTTTATCCAATTTGACTGAAAATGGAAATCTAGAGGTATTTTATGACCATAATGAGGTGTGGCGCAATTGGAGTGTATCGGTCCATATTTTGGTATAGCCCCCATATAGACCAAGATTTTACTTCTTGGGCTTCTAGAATTCGAAGTTTTTATCCTATTTGCGTGAAATTGGAAATCTAAAGGTATTTTCTGTCATAAAGAGGTGTGCCGAAAACGGTGAGTATCGGTCCATATTTTAGTATAGCCCCCATAAGAACGATCTCCCGATTTAACTCCTTGGGTTTCTAGAAACCGTAGTTTTTATCTGATTTGCCTGAAATTGTAAATATTCTGGTATTTTAGGCTCACAAAAACGAGTATCGGATTAAGTTTTTATCGGTCCTTTTGGTAATGCCTCCATATAGACCGACTTCACTTCTTGAGGGTGTAGAAAGCGCACTGATCATGAAAACTTAAAACTCAATGTAAAATTTCCAGATTTTACTTCTACAGATTTAAGATTTCAAATCAAGACGTTATTTTATAATTTTCTTGCACATTTACAAGAGATGTTAATGATTCCTCTAAAACTCAAACAAAAATGGTTCTTATAAATCCAGAATCTGATATAGTCCTCATAGGTGAAATCTTTAAATTTATCTTCGGGAAGTGTTCTCAAGTCCTCAAGCCCTCCTGAAATTTCAAAGGAAACCCTAATATTAGGTTCATGGTGGTGGGTATTTAAGATTCGGCCCGGCCGAACTTAGTGCTGTATATACTTGTTATATTTGTGGTTTTGATCTCAGCTTTAAATTTAAAACCAGCTACAAGAGTAGCTTAACCAACAGAGGAAAAAAATGTTTGTCAAATTTATTTGGGCAAAGCCCTATAGACTGCAAGATGTTTGGATGGGCGCACGTTTCTGAATTATCACATTCCTCATAAGCATTATCTACTTGCAGCAAAACTATCAACCAATTATCAGAATAAATTCAGGCAGTTCACTAAACCCAAAGTGAACCACACTTGAACCTTCCGAAAAAAGGTTTATGATAGCCGGCTTATGCCGAAATAAATTCATACAAACATCTCTCTTTTGCTTTGCCACCATCAAAAAAAAAAAATTTTTTTTCTATAGAAAATTTTTTTAAAAATTTTATTTCTATAGAAAATTTTGTCAAAATTTTATTTCTATAGAAAATTTTGTCAAAATTTTATTTCTATAGAAAATTTTGTCAAAAATTTATTCTATAGAAAATTTTGTCAAAATTTTATTTCTATAGAAAATTTTGTCAAAATTTTATTTGTATCGAAAATTTTATTTCTAGAGAAAATTTTGTCAAAATTTTATTTCTATGAAAAATTTTGTCAAAATTTTATTTCTATAGAAAATTTTCTCAAAATTTTATTCCTATAGAATTTTTTTCAAAATTTTATTTCTATATAAAATTTTGTCAAAATTTTATTCCTATAGAAATTTTTTCAAAATTTATTTCTATAGAAAATTTTGTCAAAATTTTATTTCTAAAGAAAATTTTGTCAAAATTTTATTTCTATAGAAAATTTGTCCAAATTTTATTGCTATAGAAAATTTTGTCAAAATTTTATTTCTATAGAAAATTTTATTTCTATTGAAAATTGTGTCAAAGTCTATATTCTATAGAAAATTTTGTCAATATTTTATTTCTATAGAAAATTTTGTCAAAATTTTATGTCTATAGAAAATTTTGTCAGAATTTTTTTCTGTAAAAAAATTTGTCAAAATGTTATTTCTATAGAAATTTTTTCAAAATTTTATTTCTATAGTAAATTTTGTTAAAATTTTATTTCTATAGAACATTTTTCAAAATTTTATTTCTATAGAAAATTTTGTCAA